>NW_015388827.1:69339-76641 GCF_001527695.2 Protobothrops mucrosquamatus
ACAACTTCTGAAGGCAAGCCATTCCACTGGTTAATTGTTCTCACTGTCTGGAAATTTCTCCAGTCCTACGCTGGATCTCTCCTTGATTAACTTCCATGCATTGCTTCTTGTCTTGCCTTCAGGTGCTTTGGAAAATAGGTTGACACCCCCCCCTGCTCTTCTTCATGGCAGCACCTTAGTTTTTGAAGACTGCTACCATGTCACTCCTAGTCCTTCTTTTCACTAGACTAGCCATACCCAATTCTTGCAACCGTTCTTCATATGTTTTAGTCTCCAGGCTTTAATCATCTTTGTCTCTGCATTCTTTCCAGAGTCTCAACATCTTTTTTACAATACTGTGATGCAGTATTCCATGTTTGGTCTTACTAAGGTTTTGTACTGTACTGTATTGTCCCTTAGGAGAATGTGGTACAGTTGAACCACTTTGGACATATATTGCCTATAAACAGATTTATAGGCAATATATAATCAGATTTGGGAAAGCCGCCTGGGAAAGCCAAGGGAAATCATCAAAACAATTAAAAAATGAAAGTTAGAATATTTTGGACATGTGATGCGACATCCATTTAATATTCCATTTAATCCTCCAGGGAAAGATTGAAGGCAAATGAGGTCCAGGCAGAAGAAGAACATCATGGCTTCAAAATCTAAGGGACTGGTTTGGACAAAACTCAGCAGCATTTTTTTGTGTGGCTGCTGATAAAAACAGGATCGCCAACATGATCGCCAACGTCTGATAATGGATATGGAAGAAGAAGAAGAAGGAGGAGGAGGAGGAGGAGGAGGAGGAGAAACAGATTCTGCTTTAGTTTAGCCCTATCATTCTTCCCTCTGTGGCTTGCAGTGGTACAACCAAGAAGGCGATCTGCACATTTAGATTGTAAAATTTATACTGTAACAATAACTTTGCAGTCACCTTCCCTCTGTTCTTTTGCAAATTAGGGGTTGTAAAATTTCACATGAACTACAGTAGGCTCTTTGAGTGGTGGGGGGGAGGAATAGCAAATTCCTCCATTCGCTGAGGGAACTCTGGTGTACCTATACTATAATTTGGAGGTTGAGTTTGACATAATAAAAGGTTATGAGCCCACAAAGAAGTTATGAACTTCAGCAGAACTGAAAAATAAAAGGAAAAACACACCTGACATTTGAAAAGGTGTGTGTGTGTGTGTGTGTGTGTTGAAATTGATAAAGATCTTCTTTCTTCTAGGCTGGACTGATTCAGGTGGGATAAAGTGGTAATTAATATGGGAGTGCCAAAGGTGGAATTCTTTCATACAAATTTTACAGGAAAGGTGGGCAACTAAATACTCAAGAGTCTGTATGATCTCCAACTCTTACCGGTAGTTTGATGCACCTCCCTAAATGTTTTCTGACTACTCCTGCAAAATTTAGTTGTTTTCTGCCACTTTGAAGTATGGAATTATGGAAAGCAGAAATGTAAACGCTAAAGAAATAAAATATGTTTAATAGAGGGTTTTTTTAAAAAAAGAAGAAGAAGAAGAAGAAGAACCCTAAGCCTTATCCTTACCACCTACAGAAAATATAAAGAATCTTGGTCTTACATTTGATGTTTGTCACCATTTACAAATTTTATTTCAAGGAGGATATAAAAAAGATAAAATGATGATTCTAAATTTGGAGCTAAATTTAAAGAAAGAGCATACTTCAAAGGAAGGAAGGAAGGAAGGAAGGAAGGAAGGAAGGAAGGAAGGAAGGAAGGAAGGAAGGAAGGAAGGAAGGAAGGAAAGAAGGAAGGACGGAAGTAAGGAAGGAAGGAAGGGAAGGGAGGAAAGGAAGAGAGGGAGGGAGAGAGGGAGGAAAGTAAGACGTAAGAAAGGAAAATATTTCTACAAATATTGTATGAATGATATCATTGGAAGAGATGACCATGAGAATCAACTTTGAAAGTTGGGATATGAATGAATTTATAGAGACTGAGGATGTTTTATGACCAAAAAAAGATTAATTAAAGCACACTTTTCCCATGTCTGGCTGTGGAAAGTGGGCATAAAGAAAGGATGAGAGAGAGAAGATATGACATCGTTCATTATTCATAAAATCAATAAGCATCACTTTGAATTACAGATTTGGAAATGACTACTAAGGGTACCATGGATTTCAGAGAAGAACCAGCCAATCTTTAAAGGAAGATGAACTGCTCCCTTGAGGCAATTATTAACAAGCAGAACCTCATATTCTTTGGGCATAAGTTGATGATGGATTAGGAAAATAAATAAATTTGATGGCAATACAGAAGGAAGTAGAAGAAGGGGAAAACAATGGATAAAGGGGTGGATGCGATCAAGGAGATGAGAGGTGATCTCATCTTGGAAGATCGCCAGATTGAGGTGGAAGGCAGTTGTCCATCACTGGGAGTCAGTATTGACTTGATGAAACCTACCCAGCTATGTGGACCTGTAAAGAAACTTAATAGATTTCGTTGCATTCATTTCCTTTATTTATGGTTTAAACTTTTCTCAAAAGCATTTGTTGTTGTTGTTAGTTGCGAAGTCATGTCCAACCCATCGCGACCCCATGGACAACATTCCTCCAGGCTTTCTTGTCCTCTACCATCTTCTGGAGTCCATTTAAGCTCACGCCTACTGCTTCAGGGACTCCATCCAGCCACCTCATTCTCTGTCGTCCCCTTCTTCTATTGCCTTCAATCTTTCCCAGCATCAGGCTCTTCTCCAGTGAGTCCTTCCTTCTCATTAGGTGGCCAAAGTGCTTGAGTTTCAACTTCAGGATCTGGCCTTTAGCATTTAGCAATGTATTTTTGGGAGTAAAATTGATGATGAAGTTATCCATTCAGTCGTGTCTGACTGTTGACTATTCTATGCTCCAAGGTCTCTCCACATCTTCCAATCTTGCACTACATCTTTGAGTTGTTCTATGCTCTGGCTGGTGTCAGCTTTGATGGTGTCCAGCCACCGTGTCCTTTGGCGGACTGGTTTCCTTTTACTACTAACTCTTCCAAACTTAATTGCTTTCTCCAGTGAATTCCCCCACATGACATGGTCAAAATAAGCGAGACACCGTTTTTGTGGAGTGAAATTAATTACTTTAATTTAATTACTTTAAAGTAATTAATTGCTGATTAATTGCTTTGGAAAGCACCACAAAATAGTAATGAACTGGCTTGGGACAGAAGATTTATTTGCCTTCCTGAAGGTCTCAGCAGGTGTCCAACACCAGGCACTGCCATTTCACCTCTAGTCAAAAGAATATTTTCTGCTCCTTGTTATTTCTGGAGGGCAGGAGTGCAAAGTGTGGTAGCAGGTGTGGAGCTGGGGAAGAAGTCCAATCCCCATATCCATCACCACTTTGAAATATTCACTGCATCTCATATCCAGCCGAGTACATAAGAAGCCATTGTGAACGGTTGAATGATTTTCATCGCATTGTTTGAAATGGCTCCTGCTTTCATCAGGTGTACTTTGAATGTCCCCACAAAACAGTCCTGACTGGACTATCCATGGTGGCAATTCTCCAGCCTTGAACAAAGACGAGGCTTCTTGTATGTACAATCCCATTATTGTTTATCTGCCTGCTGGACAGCAGCCAAGCTAAGGCAGGATAATGTCACCAGTCTCCTGCCTCCTGTCAAATCCACCCACCTCATCAGCCTTGCAAGCCCTACCGTGAAGCTACGTGCTCCATTTTGCACCACTAAGACCCTTTTTTGTGTCTAACTCAAAAAAAGAATTCATGCAATGGGATGTGAATAATGGGGGAAAGATTCCTTTTTATGCTTTCTTTGGTTTTCACTTCAAAGGACTTTCNCACCAGTCTCCTGCCTCCTGTCAAATCCACCCACCTCATCAGCCTTGCAAGCCCTACCGTGAAGCTACGTGCTCCATTTTGCACCACTAAGACCCTTTTTTGTGTCTAACTCAAAAAAAGAATTCATGCAATGGGATGTGAATAATGGGGGAAAGATTCCTTTTTATGCTTTCTTTGGTTTTCACTTCAAAGGACTTTCTTTGGATAGGATAATCAGTGGAGTCTGGGTTCTGCAAAGATGTTAACCAACTAGTCAATCAACAGATTGGAATCGGCACCCCTCAGAAAGAAGCATGCCCTGCTTTTAAATTCAGACCATTGTCTTGGTCTTTTATCTTACTGCTTCCATTGCTGTACCTAGAAGAATAAAACTGGCACAGCTGGGGGAAGGTTATCATGGACTCAGAATTGAAAAAACAAAAGCTTATTGTTCAGAGGAAGTAGCTTGCAATGCCACAGACTTGGCAGAACCCTTCCAAAGGGGAGGAAAAATGTTTATGGAGATTCTCAATCATCCAGATCATAGTTATCCCAAAGATGTTTTTCACTGCTCATCCAAGAAGCTTCTTCAGCTCTGACTGGATGGTGGGGAACGGAAAGATTTATACTCCTGCAGACAGCTGTTCACTTGCATTCTTTTAGCCAGTCGTTGAAGCTACCTGGAGGATTATCTGTGTCTTCAGGGTCACCTGAGTAGTGCAAATGGGTGTGGAGCCTTCTTGGAACTGTTGAAAGGACTGTGTTGTAGACCTGAGATAGGTGATGTTGGATCCCTTCCCCTCTGTTGAGAGAGGGCTGTTCAGTTTTGACATAGATGGCCTCTTTGACCCCTCTTTCAAACCAGAGGTCCTCTCTGTCCAAAATGTGTACGTTGCTGTCTTCAAAAGAGTGGCCTTTGTCTTTTAAAGACAGATGGACTGCTGAATCCGGTCCTGATGGGTTTGTTCTTCTATGTTGTGCCAGGCGTTTATGAAATGGTTGTTTCGTTTCCCCAATATAGAGATCTGCACATGGCTCACTGCATTGTACTGCATATACCACGTTGCTCAGTTTGTGTCTGGGTGTTTTATCCTTGGGGTGGACAAGCTTCTGCCTTAGTGTATTCTTAGGTTTGAAGTGTACACATATGTTGTGTTGGTTGAAGATCCTCCTGAGCTTTTCCGATATTCCTGCAACGTATGGAATGACTATGTTGCTTCCATTCCCCACCATCCAGTCAGAGCTGAAGAAGCTTCTTGGATGAGAAGCGAAACGTCTTCAAAGAAAAACAAGAAAGTCCAGTTGCCTCATGAAAAAGGAGAGGAAAAAAGCAGCAAGTGGATCATCCAGTCCCCTGTCATTCAAACAAGCAGATAAGAGTTTTGTAATGCTTGCAATCTTTTTAACATGTACCAACCAAAATCTGATGAGCTTGGAAACAGTGCATGAATGTGATTCTGTCATTAGATGTAACAAGTATAAGGACCTGGAGAGAAATACTCCAATGCAGGTATGCAAAAGGAACCAAGGACCTGTGGAGCTCAGGGTAAAATGTGTGGAGCACCTCAATCAAGGAAGCACCTAAATTATCACCTAGAGAGTGACAAGTGCTCAGGAAGTTGCTAATCCTTCCCCACATACTGTCATGCAGGGGAAACTGCTGGAGAAGGCAGATATGTTTGGAAGAATTAGTGTGAAAGGAAACTATGCCACCAAAGTACATGGTGCTTGGACATCAAAGCTGGCACCAGCCACAGCACAGAAAAACTCAAAGAAGCAGTGCAAGATTGGAAGATGTGGAGAGACCTTGACCTATAGAATCACCAAGAGTCAGACACAACTGAACGGATAACATCTTTATCGTGAAATAGGGGTGACATGATAGCAGTATTTGAGTATTTGATGGGCTGTCACAAAGAAGAGGGAGTCAAATTATTATCTAAAGCACCAGAAGGCAGGACAAGAAACCATGATTGGAAACTGATCAAAGAGAGAAGCAATCTGGAATTAAGGAGAAACTTCCTAACAGTGAGGACAATTAACCAGTGGAACAACTTGCCTTCAAATAAATCGTGGGTGCTCCATCAACAGAGATTTTTAAGAAGAGACTGGACAGTCACTTGTCTGAGATGGTATAGGTTCTCCTGTTTGAGCAAGGGGCTGGACTAGAAGACCTTCAGCAATACTCTACTCTACTCTACTCTACTCTACTCTACTCTACTCTACTCTACTCTACTCTACTCTACTCTACTCTACTCTACTCTACTCTACTCTACTCTACTCTACTCTACTCTATTCTATTCTATTCTATTATCATCCTCATCCTCATACATTCATCCATTAGAAGGGCACTTTTGGGGCATCAAGAAAAACAGCAGGAACCTAAATGGTCCTTTCTAGTTCTGGAGCATATTTCCAATTTGACACCAGGAACAAGACATTTCAATAATGAGAACAAATGTTGCTACCCATTTTCGGAGAATTAAAAGGTTAGGACTGAAGATGAAGGACAATGAAAGGATGTAATACTGTAATTAACCTTCTGAGCAAGCTGTCGTTGATCTATCAACTTAAATACTGCAATAACAAATAGAGTGTAATATTGTTGTAATAATGATTAAATGTGTTTTTCAGATTGAATGATCATAATGTGCCTAAGCTCCTTTGAAGCCATCAAGTGCCTCTTGCCCAAATCTTAGGCTTTCTGAAGAAAGCACTGCATTATTTTCTTCATTCACTACAACAAACATATGAAACAGATAAGACAAAATGAGAAATCAGTCCAAGCCTTCTGATGTGGATTTTTTTTAAAAAAAAAGTACACTTTAGTTTAGTTTTAGTGTCATGTAATTTATTATACAAATTGTCACAATATTTGATGTCTGTGGAGATTCTCAATCATCCAGGTCATAGATGTCCCAAGGGAGCCTTTTTTAAAAAAAAAAAAGAGCTGGACTTTTTGTCTGTTTTTTTTTTCCTTTGAAAATGTTTTGCTTCTTATCCAAGAGGCTGCTTCAGTTGGGAGAAGAAACTTCTTGGATGAGAAATGAAAAGTTTTCAAAGAGAAAACCAAGAAAGTCCAATTGCCTTTTGGAAAGAAAAACACCTTTGGATATCAAACACTCCATTACCAATCAGGTTGAGTGGCTATTCCTTTGTTGAATGCTTATGTATAGTTGTACATGTATAATCTTGCCTTGAGGAGAAATGAAAACCAACTTATTTGAGACTTCTTACCTCTCTCTGTCTATGGAGATGGTGAGATTCATCCTGCCAGGTACAACCAAGGCAATGTCCAGAGCTTCCTGTGAGGTGATTATCCCAAGATAAATCAGTTCTAGATTCTTCTTCTTCTTCTTCTTCTTCTTCTTCTTCTTCTTCTTCTTCTTCTTCTTCTTCTTCTTCTTCTTCTTCTTCTTCTTCTTCTTCTTCTTCTTCTTCTTCTTCTTCTTCTTCTTCTTCTTCTTCTTCTTCTTCTTCTTCTTCTTCTTCTTCTTCTTCTTCTTCTTCTTCTTCTTCTTCTTCTTCTTCTTCTTC
>NW_015388827.1:77047-80913 GCF_001527695.2 Protobothrops mucrosquamatus
CCTTCTCCTTCTCCTCCTCCTCCTCCTCCTCCCCCTCCTTCTTCCCAAAACAGCATTATCCCAAGCTGTGATTGTTTTCCATTTTGGATTCAGTTTTGTTTGTTCAGCTTTTGATCAAATCTATTTGGAAATGATGTAAAAAATCTTTCATGTTTGCTGTTGTAGGGTGTTTTGTTTTTTTACTGAAGGGTTTTATTTATTCTTGTAAATGCCATTTCTGACTGTTTTCACATTTGATGCTACATCCCTCAAAAAAGATCGGATGGTGGACCGACGAGACTGTCGGGTTTTACTGCCTAACACCTGCTGAAACTCCTGATAATCTCAGATTGACTAATAAACTATTGCTCCAGCCCTGTACAATGCTGGGCCTTTACAAACCCTTTTTAAAAGGGACTGACTAGGTAAAGAGACTTTTTTGTAATCTGAAAAATAAAACATGTGGTTGAAGGCTGTCAACAAAGATGGTGCTCAAACCCTTGAGTGAAAAAAAAATGCAACAGAGCAACTGATCACAATCACTTTTTCTGGCACAGTGGAGGTGTCAAAAAAAGTCAAGATGGCAGCCATGATGTTGCATGGCTTTGATTGCACAGTTACAACTGCCATCCTGATTTTTTTAAAAAAAAAATCCCATCTCTGTAGACACCCCTGGGATTGAGCTATCTTCTTTGAAAGTCCAGATGACAAACTATGATTAAAATGTCCCAAGGGGGTATTGCTGACAGGAATGGATGCAGGAGTAAGCATCCCAGTGTTGGGTGTGAAAGACCGGGTGAAGATTCAATTAAATTGATTTATTGCTAAAAGCCTATGCAGGGTATCTTCTCAACTAATGGCTATCACTTGCTTGGAGTTAGATAGGGGTCAATGGAATTCAAGGGAAATTGGACTTAGTTCCTTTGTGGCTGTGTAGGGATTCTAGGCTGATTCCTATTTTGACTCCACCCCCAAGTTCTGCCACTCCAAGGAAAGGAACCACTAAAAAAAAATGGTGCTTCGGTTCAGAGAAGCCTCAGGGGACCAAGCGAAGGAAAAGGAGAAATAATAAAAAGAAGATTAACTGAAAGATGGATGCAATTAGAGTGATGTTTTCTTTGTCCTTACATAGTTACAAAATTTACAGCCCACCATTTCAGTGTCTTCTTAACAGCCCAGAAACAAGGAAACAATTGAATTAAAATGTTTGAAACACTGAATGAAAAATGGTCTTCCAATAAAAACCTCATGCCGTCCCGCCAATCCATTAAAACTCTGAGAAGGCAGGCAGAAATATAGTCGGAAATGGCTGGCAACCCCACCTGAAGGGGAACGAACAGATCTGGCTGAAGGCCAGAGACAGTTCTGGCTCAGCAAAAAAAGAGCAGCAAAACTCCTGTTCTTGGTTGAACAGATGCAGTGACTCAAGAGAGCAATCCCAGGAAATCTCTCTCTCTCTTTTTTTTTTTTTTACTTACTTGTAAGTAAAAGGTGTAAAATTTGGTCTGGTTTGGCTCTCTTGGAAAAGGCACGGTTTTTTGCAGTTCTTCAGGTCTGGAAGCCAAAGGTGGTCTTGGATCACCGGTGACTGTTAGCGTTGAATCTTTCCCGTGACTCTTTAAAGCAGCTGCCTCTTTTTCGTGATCAGATGGCTGTCTGCAATTCCATTGGTAACCCTGAAAAAGATATTCTGATGATAAGAGTAGGACCTGCTCATAATTAAGGACATTTATTGGCTGTAATGGTATGGCTTTCTCTGACAGTCCTTTTATTCTATAATAATAATAATAATAATAATAAAATAATAATAATAATAATAATAATAATAATAATAATAATAATAATAATAATAATAATAATAATAATAATAATAATAATAATAATAATAATAATAATAATAATAATAATAATAATAATAATAATAATAATAATAATAATAATAATAAAGTTGGAAGGGATCTTGGAGGTCATCTAGTCCAACCCCCTGCTCAGGCAGGAACCCTACACCATTTCAGACAAATGGCTGTCCAGTCTCTTCTTAAAAACTTCCAGTGTTGGAGCATTCACCGCTTCTGGAGGCAAGCTGTTCCACTGGTTAATTGTTCTCACTGTCAGGAAGTTTCTCCTTAGTTCTAGGTTGCTTCTCTCCTTGATTAGTTTCCATCCGTTGCTTCTTGTCCTGCCTTCAGGCGCTTTGGAGAATAGCTTGACTCCCTCTTCTTTGGGGAAGCCCCTGAGATATTGGAACACTGCTATCCTGTCCTCCCTCGTCCTTCTCTTCATTAAACTAGACATGCCCAATTCCAGCAGCCGTTCCTTATATTCTGTTTTAATCTGTTTTTGGTAAGCTGCCCAAAATTCCCGAGAATGCAAATATGTACAAATAAATATGTCAGTGTGAAATAAAACATACGTTTGGATAAAGGCCTTGCAAATAGGTCCCATGCCCTCCATTTATTTGCTCCAGAACTCTGCATAACCCCAGCAAAAAAGAGACACCATGTTTGGTAACAACGAGACACCTTTTCTGTGATTAATGAAGGAAAGTGACTGTCTGCTTTTTTGCAGTTAGCAAAATTGCACGATGAGCCTTTTCAGCTTCCCTTGTCCTCGCTAACATTCTACGTGCATTTTCGTGGCTTTGTAAAACATTTGCGGGAGAGCAAGGGGAACAAAGGAGGTGATTTGGGGGGGAACGCAGCTCCCCAAGTTAGAGAAAACAGCCACTTAATGTCTTTCTCTCTTTCTTTTTTCCCACAGGCATTTGCATAGGGACAGAGGGATATTGTGTCATATATATTTTTTTTTCCGGTGAGCATTTTCCACCTGGCTTTCAGTTATGACAGCTTAGCCATTTCCACAGCAACCGGGATCACGACATGAAGCCAAGCAGACGGAGGCAGAACGAACAGTCAAAGCAAGCGATCTCTCTGGAAACCAAAACTCATCTCTTCTTCCCTCTGTGTACATATAAATCTTACAAACTGTAGAACACAGAGAAGCAAAGCCGCCTCGGCTGAAAAGCAGAATTACTGTATCTACTGATGCCGCTTGCCAAACTGTAAATACGGACATTGAGAAAAGTCTGTGGAATAAGGCACAGGGCATTCCCAATATGATTGTCATGATTCTGTGCCAGCCTGTGTTCCCAACAGCTGAGTCTGGGGAATCTGAGGAGGAGGTGGAGGAGGCATTTGAAGGGCCATCAGGGTCAGAGGGAGGCTCTGAGGAATTATAAGACTCACGGTTTGATGAAGAGCCTGGGCCCTCCAGTCGTGTTCCTGATGAAGCTCAGCTGTGTGGGGAGAATGAGTCAGACTTGGAGGACTCACACCTGATGGACATGCTGATTGATGCTCGTACACGCCGGCAATTAGTGAGAGCAGATCAGCAGCAGTCAATACGACAACTCCATGGGAAAAGGAGAAGGCACTGAGAGGCAATGCCTTGGGACTGCTGTATAAAAAGGGAAGGTGTGGGCGGTGCTGGTTGCTGAAGGCAACCGTTGCAAAGTACTTCATGGGATCATGTTCTGTTAGTATTGCCGGTGACTACTTTTCTGTTTGCATCGTGTTTCGTGTGGACAATTTCCTCCATTTGGATTGTGTTTTGCTGCTTTTGTTTCTGGACTACTTGGCAGGTTTGTCACCCATATTAAAAGGGGTTTGTTTTGTTTTAAGTCTCCAGCCTATTTTCTCAACAGGGGTTTGGTCCTTGTGCCAAACCCCTGTTGGCTATAGGCTGGGGTAGAACAATTGCTATAGGCTGGGGTAGAACAATGATGGCCACTCTCATTTATTGCAGAAGAGTGAAGATTTTTCTAAGAGGACAGTAAATTATTATCAAGTGGTTCGGTTTTACAGACAATTTGAACATCTCTTTTGCCG
>NW_015388828.1:0-59204 GCF_001527695.2 Protobothrops mucrosquamatus
AGGATGAGGGGGGACATGATAGCAGTCTTCCAGTATCTCAGGGGCTGCCCCAAAGAAGAGGGAGTCAAGCTATTCTCCAGAGCACCTGAAGGCAGGACAAGAAGCAACGGATGGAAACTGATCAAGGAGAGAAGCAACCTAGAACTAAGGAGAAATTTCCCAACAGTGAGAACAATTAACCAGTGGAACAACTTGCCTCTAGAAGCGGTGAATGCTCCAACACAGGAAGTTTTCAAGAAGAGACTGGACAGCCATTTGTCTGAAATGGTATAGGTTCTCCTGCCTGAGCAGGGGGTTGGACTAGATGACCTCCAAGGTCCCTTCCAGCTCAATTCTGATTCTCTGATTCTGATTCGGAGAGTGTGAGAAACAGATGTCTGTTTTTAGGACAAACAGCACAGGCACCATTCTTATCTCCAGAACGAGGTTTCTTTCCCCTTATTGTTGCTGTATTGTACACGTATACACATCGTCCTCGAGTTACGATCATAACTGAGCCTCACGGTCGTAGGTTGTGATGGTTGTAAAGTGGGTCACCACACGACTGGACCCAATTTTACGATCTCAGCTGTAACGCAAATGCATTGGTGAAACGAACACCTGGGGTGATTACGCAAACTTTTGGGCGTTAAAAGGGGGCCGTTTTGGCCTAAAAACGGAAGTACATCCTGGTTTCTGGTAAAGCTGTGGTAAATTGTGGGTCATGGGACCGTGGGATGCCGCAAACAGTGGTAAATGCAAGGTGGTTGTGGAGCGGCCAAAATGGGATCACATGACCAAACGTCAAATCTTTGAAACAGGGTCTCAAAGTAGCGTTGTGGGAGCCTCTCTCATAATTTCAAACGGTTGCTAGGTGGCTTATCGAAAGTCGAGGCTTACCTGTATGTAGCGAGTGTTCGAGGTTACACTGGGGCACAGAAAAAAGTGACTTCCAGTTGGTCCTCTGACTTACGACGATCGCAGCATCCCCATGATTATGTGATCCAAATTTGGGCACTTGGCAACTGACATTCTCCAAAGCGCCTGAAGGCAGGACAAGAAGCAACGGATGGAAACTAATCAAGGAGAGAAGCAACCTAGAACTGAGGAGAAACTTCCTGATAGAACAATTAACCAGTGGAACTACCTGCCTCCAGAAGTGGTGAATGCTCCAACACTGGAAGTCTTTAAGAAGAGACTGGACAGCCATTTGTCCGAAATAGTATAGGGTTTCCTGCCTGAGCAGGGGGTTGGACTAGAAGACTTCCGAGATTATTATTATTATTATTATTATTATTATTATTATTATTATTATTATTATTATTATTATTATTATTATATGTATGTTATGACCGTTGCAGTGTCCTGAGATCACATGATCACCATTTGTGATCTCCCCAGCTGGCTTCTGACAAGTAAAGTCAATGAGAGATGCTGGATTTGCTTAACGACCACATGATTCACTTAACAACGGTAGTGATTCGCTGAACAACCAGCGTGAAAAAGCTCATAAAATTGGGGGCAACTCGCTTAGCGCCCGCCTTGCTTAGCAATGGAAATTCTGGGTCCAATTGTCGTAAATTGAAAGACTAACCTGCATTGCATCTCCATTGGATACTAATGAAAATGCTCTATTTATCCTTGGGTTTTCTTCAGAGTTTCTCGACTCTTTTTTCTCAACTCTGAGGCCTTCATGGATGGAAACTAATCAAGGAGAGAAGCAACCAAGAACTAAGGAGAAACTTCCTGACAGTTAGAACAATTAACCAGTGGAACAACCTGCCTCTAGAAGCTGTGAATGCTCCAACGCTGGAGGTTTTTATGAAGAAACTGGACAGCCATTTATCTGAAATGGTATAGGGTTTCCTGCCTGAGCAGGGGGTTGGACTAGAAGACCTCCAAGGTCCCTTCCGATTCTGTTATCTTGTTATTCTTCCTGATTAGAGGCTGGCTACAGAAAACTAATATAGTGGCTGAATTAAATCAGAGCTCAATTTAGGCTCAGGTTAATTTACACCCTAAGGGACTTAACGAGCCAATCTGAATTTTGGAGAGGGGGTTGGACTAGAAGACCTCCGAGGTCCCTTCCGATTCTGTTATTCTGTTATTCTTTTCCTCTGCAGTGCCCCACAGCAGATGAATCCCTCCAGCTGAAGCCCAACTGGTGCCAACGCAGACAACCATCCATCCTAAATGAAAGGGGATTATTCACTCTTGGCTGATTTTTAGACATAAACTAACTCTAATTAAGTGTAATTGTCAGAACAAAGAACCTTGCTGGCTGTAGAAGAAGCTTTAGACGTGTCTTTTTGACATGTCTTTTAATCTTTATCCCGGGCTTGGGGGCCCACAGTGGAGGAACATAAGGCCAGAGAGAGTGAAAAAGAGAAGTAGAATTCCTACTCGGAGTCGTTTGTCTTCCGATGAATTGCTAACTCCTTTGACTCTTGATAAACGCACTTGAGTAAATCAACTGCCAGTTCTCTGACGCTATATTTAACATTTAGAGTTTCAGGATAACTATTCCCCGTATATCTGTTGCCGAGAAGAGTTCATCCAGTGTCTTTCAGACTTGATAAGTTTAAGATGTGCAGATTTCAACTCCCAGAATCCCCCAGCCAGCATGGCTGGCTGGGGAATTCTGGGAGTTGAAGTCTGCACATCTTAAAAGTTTGAATTTCTCCTTTGTTTGCTATGTCATGCTATGCCAGTTGCCTCATGGAATAAATGTAAATGGCGTCCCCTGCTTGCCTTCACTCAACACGCTAAAGTTGGCTAAGCCTGGTTGGATTTTTTGAAGTTTAACGTGTTGTAGATACTGGCCCCAAAACCTGGAGTGAGTTCTAGTGCTGCATTAGGCATGAAGGACGAGTTCCAATCCTGCATAAAAGCCAGCTGGGTGACTTTGGATCAATCACCAGGACACTGTGAATTCTAGTCCTACCTTAGGCGTAAAAGCCAGCCGGGCGACTTTGGATCAATTACCAGGAGACTGTGAATTCTAGTCCTACCTTAGGCGTAAAAGCCAGCCGGGCGACTTTGGATCAATTACCAGGAGACTGTGAATTCTAGTCCTACCTTAGGCGTAAAAGCCAGCTGGGTGACTTTGGATCAATTACCAGGAGTCTGTGAATTCTAGTCCTACCTTAGGCGTAAAAGCCAGCCAGGCGACTTTGGATCAGTTATCAGGAGACTGTGAATTCTAGTCCTACCTTAGGCGTAAAAGCCAGCCAGGCGACTTTGGATCAATTACCAGGAGACTGTGAATTCTAGTCCTACCTTAGGCGTAAAAGCCAGCTGGGTGACTTTGGATCAATTACCAGGAGTCTGTGAATTCTAGTCCTACCTTAGGCGTAAAAGCCAGCCAGGCGACTTTGGATCAGTTATCAGGAGACTGTGAATTCTAGTCCTACCTTAGGCATAAAAGCCAGATGGGTGACTTTGGATCAATTACCAGGAGACTGTGAATTCTAGTCCTACCTTAGGCACAAAAGCCAGCCGGGTGACTTTGGGCCACTCCCTCCCTCTCAATCTAACCCACCTCAGAGGGTTTTTGTTCTGGGGAAAATAGGAGGAGGAGGAGGAGGAGGAGGAGGAGGAGGAGGAAGGAGTAGCATGTTCACCATCTTGAGTTACTTACAAAGCAATAAAAGTGGGATAAAAAACATCTAATACAATTACACTGACTTTCTGCCAGCTTGAAAAATAGCTCCTTTGTAAGATTAGGCCCAGCGTGTGTCATCCTGGGCTGCTCCTGAGGGTCAAAACAGAGTGGGGGAGAAGAGGTGAGAGTTAAGATTTAAAACATCTGGAGGGAGGGCCTGGCCCTTTCCCTCCCACTGAGTCATTTCGTGGATTCCACTGGAAAAAAAGTTTGCAGTGCAGAATAAATCCCCAGATGAACCAACGAGTAGCAGTCGGTCGACATCGTAACACCAGATTCAAACGAAAAGGAGGCGGCGATTTGCAGTGGATGCCAGGAACAAAATACACGCAGGCAGCCCTCGACATACGACCACAACGGAGCCCAAAGTTTCCGTCGCTAAGTGAGACCGTTTGTGAAGTGGGTCTTGCCCCGTTTTACGACCTCTCTGGCCACCGTTCTTAAGCGAATCGCTGCAGTTGTTAAATTAGCAACCCGCTCGTTAAGTGAATCGGGCTACCCCGTGGACTTTGCTTGTCGGGGGGGGTCGCAAAAGCGGAATCCCATGACTTTTTTTTTGCCCGTTAAGCAAATCGCTGCAGTCGTTAAGCCAGACATGTCAAACACAAGGCCCGGGGGGCCGGATGCGGCCTGCGAAGTGGTTTCATGTGGCCCGCGAAGCCATCCTGGAAACAGTGAGGGAACGGCCCCCGCTGCCTTGGCCCTGGCCCAGACCAGCCGGGAGCCAATGTACAATTTTGTGGTGGCCATCTTGGCACTTTCCCCGGTGGACCATGCCTTGGCACTTGCCCCGGTCCCACCACCTTCTGCCAGAGACCCTCAGATCTGTCCCAATCCTGCCCAGGCCCCCACAGGGACCCTTGACGTGAATGATGTAAAACTGGCCACGCCCACCCAGTTGGCCACACCCACTCCATCCATGCCCACCCAGTAGGCTGCACCCACTCTGGCTGCACCCACCCGGCCCCCCAAGGGCAACCGCAATGCTGATGCGGCCCTCAGTGAAATTGAGTTTGACACCCCTGTGTTAAGCGAATCGTGGCTTCCCCCTTCGGCCTCGTCAGAAGCTGCTGGGAGGGTCACAAACGGGGATCACGTGACCTTCCCCCCGGGGGACGCTGCAACCGTCATAAATACAAGTCAGTTGCCAAGCCTCTGAACTTCGATCACGTGACCGTGGGGAGGCTGCAACCGTCGTTAAGTGCGAAAAACGGTCAAAAGTCCACTTTTTTCAGTGCCACTACCACTTTGAATGGCCACTAAATGGCGTGTTGTATGTCGAGAACCACCTGTAAGCCCCTGTTCAGTGATTTGGGAATTCAGCCGGGATTGTTTCTTTTGGAAAAGCAGTCCGTGGTGCGTTTGTTTGTTTTGTAAAGAAACAAGGCTACAGTATTGAGTCACCCTCTTGGGACCGAGCCCGGGAGCCAAATTCAGAGTCTTTTCATTAAAAAAGGAGAGAGGGGGGTGGGTGGGTGGGTTGAAATTGTTTGGCTCCTCTGCTGAGAAAATCAACTTTCCGCTGAGGTCAGGATGGGACCGCCTGTCACCAGCCCGGCTGAAAAACCACAAGGGACTTTGAGCAACAGAGGCCACATTTCCTTTCTATGATTCAATGATTCAGATGTGCCCAAATTCAAGGACTGATTCATATCCCTTGTGTGTGTTTGTGTGTATTATGTTTCCCCAAGCTAGCTTTGCAAGAAAATTCAATTATAAGGATAATGCGGTACGCATGGCTTGGTTCACTTACTTGGCCCCAATACCGCAGCCAATTTTGGTCACCATACTACAAAAAAGATGTTGAGAGTTTGGAAAAAATTCAGAGAAGAGCAACTAAGATGATCAAAGGCCTGGAGACTAAAACATACGAAGAACGGCTGCGGGACTTGCGTCTGGGCTAGCCTAAAGAAAAGAAGAAATAGGGGAGACATGATAGCAGTGTTCCAGTATCTGAGGGGCTGCCACAAAGAAGAGGGGGTCAAATTATTCACTAAAGCACCAGAGGGAAGGACGAGAAACAATGGATGGAAACTGATCAAAGAGAGAAGCAGCCTGGAATTAAGGAGAAACTTCCTAACAGTGAGGACAATCAACCAGTGGAACAGCTTGCCTCCAGAAATCGTGGGCACTCCATCACTGGAGGTTTTTAAGAAGAGATTAGATATTCACCTGTCTGAGATGGTATAGGTTCTCCTGCTTGAGCAGGGGGCTGGACTAGAAGACCTCCAAGGTCCCTTCCAGCTTCTATTCTATTCTATTCTATTCTATTCTATTCTATTCTATTCTATTCTATTCTATTCTATTCTATTCCATTCCATTCCATTCCATTCTATTCTATTCTTATAATAATAAAGTTGGAAGGGACCTTGGAGGTCATCGAGTCCAACCCCCTGCTCAGGCAGGAACCCTACACCATTTCAGACAAATGGCTGTCCAGTTTCTTCTTTAAAACTTCCAGTGTTGGAGCATTCACCACTTCTGGAGGCAGGTTGTTCCACTGGTTAATTGTTCTAACTGTCAGGAAATTTCTCCTTAGTTCTAAGTTGCTTCTCTCCTTGATGAGTTTCCATCCGTTCCTCATATGCTTTAGCCTCCAGTCCCCTAATCATCTTTGTTGCTCTTCTCTGTACTCTTTCTAGAGTCTCAGCATCTTTTTTACATCGCGGTGACCAAAACTGGATGCAGTATTCCAAGTGTGGCCTTACCAAGGCATTGTAAAGTGGTATTAACACTTCACGTGATCTTGATTCTATCCCTCTGTTAATGCAGCCTAGNACTGTGTTGGCCTTTTTGGCAGCTGCAGCACACGGCTGGCTCATATTTAAGGGATTGTCCACTAGGACTCTATTCTATTCTATTCTATTCCATTCCATTCTACTATTCTCTTCTCTTCTTATTTCTCTTCTCCTATTTTCTCTTATTTCTCTTCTCTTCTCTTCTTATTTCTCTTCTCTTCTCTTATTTCTCTTCTCTCTCTTCTCTTCTCTCTTCTCTTCTCTTCTCTTCTCTAGTCTAGTCTGTTTTTGCATTGACAACACATTGTTCTTCTACAAATGGGGATGGCAAGCGTCTCAATTTTGATCCCGTGACCCTGGGGATGCTGTGACAAATGCTGCGTGAAAAATGGTCACAAGTCACTTTTTTCAGTGCTGTTTTATTTTCGAACGGTCGCTAAATGAACGGTTGTTAAGTTGAGGACTGCTCGCATGCTGTCTGTTTTCTGTTCCGGGACAAACTTTGGTGTTTATCAGCTCCAAGCATTTCCAGCATAGCCAGGAAGAGAGCGACATCTAGTGGCAAAAATAGTTATTTCTGCTGATTTGCTCTCAAATGGTGGACTCAGGTAAGGAATAGAATAGAATAGAATAGAATAGAATAGAATAGAATAGAATGAAAGAATAGAATAGAAAATAGAATGAAAGAATAGAATAGAAAATAGAATGAAAGAATAGAACAGAATAGAATAGAAAATAGAATGAAAGAATAGAATAGAAGCTGGAAGGGCCCTTGGAGGTCTTCTAGTCCAGCCCCCTGCTCAAGCAGGAGAACTTATACCACTTCAGACAGATGATTGTCTAGTTCCAGAGCTGAGAGGCTATTTATTGCCTCTTTATTGGCTACGAATTCAAAATAATTAGCTTATTCCAGGGATGCTCCAGGCATTCTGGCAATTCTATAGTGGTTACATGTTCTTCAGTAAATTAGTCCTCAAGTTACGACTGTTTTAACGATTGTTCAACATTACGACAGTGCTGAAAAAAGTGACTTACCAATGGTTCTTGCACTTATGACCACTGTAATCCCCGGGGGTCATACAAACACTATTTACAACCTTCCTCCAGAGGACGTCCAAGAAGCAAAGTCAATGGGGGATTCCCTTAACGATTGCATGTTTCATTTAACAACTGCAGAGACTCGGGGTTTTTTTGCAGTGGCAAAAAAAGGATGCAAGATTGGATGGAATACACATTGCTCAACACACCGGAAGTGGTGCCATCGAAAACCCCGCCAAATATGAAGATGCCAAAGGAGTATGGCTAGTGAAGTTCACGGAGCATGGCTTGACCATCAATCCAGAAGTCTACTGTGAAACGTTAGGAAATCTCAAGACAAGCCATCCATAACATGTGTCCGGCATGCTGGCTTCCGGTGTGGTGTTGGTTCACAATAATGCTTGCCTGCACACCGCTTGACGCACCCAAGAACTTTTGAAGCAGTTCCGTTGGGATGTTTATGATCACCCCCTCCCCATAGCCCAGATTTGGCACCGAGCGACTGCTACTAAGGAATTTCAAACATTATAAGACGTTATGACAAGTGCCTCAATTTGAATGGCGATTATGTCAAAAAGTAATGTTGTAGTTTTCTAATGTGTATAATAAAAAAGTTCTGTATCTGCGAGTGTCTGTCATTGATAACCAAACGGAGGTTTATTTACGAATTCCCTTGTAGATAGATAGATACAATGATGGATGGATGGATAGTAATGATGGATGGACAGGTAGAACAGATTTAATATTTGCTGATTTGCTCTTGAAGTGTATATTAAATAAATATGTGTTGTGTTCTTTCTTTGACAGTAGGAGCTGTTTCAATTGGGAGCGTTCTCTAAGCTTTAGAATAGAATAGAATAGAATAGAATAGGAATAGAATAGACAGAATGTAGAATAGAACAGAACAGAATAGAAATACAGAATAGAAAGGAATAGAAATACAGAATAGAAAGGAATAGAAATACAGAATAGAAAGGAATAGAATAGAAATATAGGACAGGATAGGATAGAATAGAGCTGGAAGGGACATTGGAGGTCTTCTAGTCCAGCCCCTTGCTCAAGCAGGAGAACTTATACCATCTCAGACAGGTGAATGTCCAGTCTCTTCGTAAAAATCTCCAGCGATGGAGCGCCCACGATTTCTGGTGGCAAGCTGTTCCACTGGCTGATTGTCCTCACTGTCAGGAAGTGTCTCCTTAATTCCAGGTTGCTTCTCTCTTCACCCTAACCCGGCCATCCACCACACTTACTTTGAAGGCCAATTCTGAAAGTTACTGTGAGAACAAGGGGGGGGGGGAATGCACAGAACGTGTTCCCAGTATGAAGCACCAACACTACCGCTTAAGGTGGAACCATTTTTATTGACACAGACATGTATGTTGGTAGGAATCTGTATTTTTGAAACCACGTCTTTCCAACCTTCTCTATGCTTCAGAAATAACTTTGCTTTTCCAATCTTAATCTCTAAGCTATTTACATTTTTAACTACTTTAGGAAAGCAAAACCTTTTGCAAAAGGGGTACAACTTGGCAATTCTATCTGAAGCCACCAAAAAAGGATGCTTATGAGAAGCTGGAAACAATAAACATCTGAGGGAATTGCGATACATTTTGCAAGAACAGATGTCACAGGCCATGTTAGTTTGCTAAAACACACTGACTGGGTTAACCAGTATGTGTGTGTGTGTGTGTATGCTGGTGTATAGGAATACCACACTGACAATTCCTCTTCTGTTACAATGTTAAAGCCTATGCTATTTCAGAGTTAAGCTGTCACCCAAACACACATTTTTCTACCTTCGTATATCAATAAAAACAACAAGTCACAATGGGTCGCAAATCTTTCACCCCACACAAGAGCAAAAGGCTCCATAAGATCCTTGTGGGTTTTTTCCCCACGCGCCATAAGATCCTTGTGGGATTTTTTCCCACGCGCTGGAAAAAAAAACAACGAATTCTAGATCGTTCTTAACGAAGGAGAAGATGAAGAAAAACTTCCACGCAGTAACTTTGACCATTCTTTCTCGAGACAACTCAAGAACAAATGGAAAGAATTAAAAGTTGATGAGAAGAACGCCTCTTTTGGGGCAGAGTTTATGAACGCTGAAAGAAGAAGATTAAACCCAAGTCGGCGAGAAGAACTTTGTAGATTCTTTGATAAACTGCTTTCTGGACCGTGAAAACTCGAGTCTGCCACAGGGAAGACACCTACGATGTCAAACGTGATGGCCGTTCACCCAAAATGATAACAGCCTAAAAGACCGACTCAGCGGAAGGAAAGGGATACAAGAGCATTTAACAATTAACAGCATCGTTCAGAGCAGAGTGGAAGCTATAGAAGGAATTCAGCACAGAACTGTACTATCGAGAACAGAGCTCTACAAATGATTGTTATCGTTGACACAAAAGCTTCAGATGACACAACATGACACGCAACACTGCACATGCAATGGCTAGGCTAGAGGTCTCCCCCCCCCCCNCCCCCCCCCCCATGGGAACTGCAAACCACGGGTTTAATTCAGCTTCTGGTAAACCACAGGACTTTGCTGTTGTGCTGTGTGTTCAGAGTGAGAACGGCTGCTTGCCGGAGCTAAACACGGTTTTTGCCTGCTTGAATCTGCATTGCAAACCTGAAATAAAAACCAGTTCACTGTTTTCTAACTTAAGCAGCCAGGCCATGAATATTGAGAAGTTAAATGAAGTTAAAACGTTCCACGGGAAATCTAAAGGGGACGGAAAACTTATCGTTAAGCTCCCTCGGGGAATATCGGATGATTCTGCCCGATATTTCGGCTGTAGGGAAGAAAAAAAAACAACAACCTTAAAAACTTTTAATGAGAGTTACTGCTTCTGCTCACTCTAAATCCCAACCCAAGAACAATCTACTTTTCCGAATAAGGATTGATGGGTTACAGGACATTTAAAAAGTCTTGGGCCATGTTTTCAAAGTAAGCCTCACCATTCGCCTCTATAGAAAAAGGGGGGAAGTGAGGCTATCGTTGAATTTTTAGCCTTTCTGCTAAAGTGGAGGACCCTTGGGGAGGGAGGGGGGGTTTTTAAAAACACAAGAACCCACCAACCACTGTCAGTTTTCTCCAGGCACTCCATGTTTAGGCAACGAACGGCCTGAATTCAAACAAGGTTTGACCCATTTTTCCCTCCGTTAAGGTACTTGATTCAACCCCTGGATAACAGACCTTTGAAAAGGCCCAGTGGGGGTGAAGGAACTCATTCCTTCTCCTACTCATCTCTTACTTCATCACCTGAAATCCTTGTGGGGGAATGATAAACCCAACCCGATTTTCAGGCGAGCAAATCGAAAGCCAGACTTCTGCAGCTTAAGTGTCATAATTCGACCGTTCCTGCTTAAGTCTCTCTCTCTCTGTCTCTCTCTCTCACACACACACCGCCTCTTTCTCTCTTTTTTTAATCACACAGGAGGATCTCTTCTTGGGTCTTCTTCCCAGATCATCATCTCTGGGGATGGTTCCCTTTCCTGCAAAAACTCTGCGTAAACACTGGCTTGTTCAGCGGAGGCTCCGGCCTCCCAGCCCACTCGGCCAATAAGATTTATTATTATTTTTTTTTTCCAGTGGATCCGTGGCAGATAGGAGGCTGAGCGGCTCAAATTCAACTCATTTTCTGTTTTGCAGGGCCCGATCCACACCTTTGGGTTCCTGCCAAACTGATTGGCTTCCTGGAGGAGAGGAACAAGCAGACGAGCAAACAAACAAACAAACAAACGGTTGAGATATTCACAGGTATTTCAGCAAACGTGTGATTTTTTCCCCCTTCTTTATAGGGTTTGTTTTGGGTGTTTTGTTTTGTTTTTTTGTTTACCGGCATGAAACCCTCACTTCCGTCAGACACGGGACCAGCTTGCCACACACCCTTCTGCTTAGGACAAAACTGGAGCGCACAAATCAAGGAAAAGGATCTGGGGGGTAAAAAAAAAAAAAAAAAAAAAGGGCTATCCCATTTTAAATTCCTGGCAGCCTGTGTTCCCCAGTTTAGCTCACCCCGCGGCGGGTGGTTGTGTTTAAAAGGCAAGCAAGTGGTGTTGTGTTTTGTCAGCCCTCCTGAGTGTTTTATTGTCCTGCCTCCCTCCCTGGCCAACAAGCTCTTGCTCCCAACAGGCTCCTATTTTTCTCTATAATAAAGCAGGTAATATTTCAACGGGTCGGGAAGAGGCAGGCCGAGAATTTTTTCCCTCAAGGTGTTTGTCGGCGGGTCGGGCTTCAGTTCCGGAATAGATTTCTCCACCTCTTCCCGGCAATCTTCCTCCAATTCCTCACAATTATTATCCTCCAACGGGTTGGAGATCCGGCTTGCAAAGACCTCTTTGTCCAAGAAGACAATGGTTTCCATGCGGCGGTGCCGGACACGGCGTCGTTTAAACCTCGGCGGGTTTCGGAGGCCGTTTCCGTTCTTGCTGGCTCTTTCTTGGTGGATCAGCTTTTTAATGGTGCTGCGGATGGCAATCCGAGCCAGGTCCTGCAGGCTGCGAACCACCACAGGGGCTGGAGAGGGGAAAGAGGAGAAGGGAACAGGTGGGGGAATCTGCATTCGGAGCCAGGAATTATACCTGGCTCAGGGTAGGAGAGACTACACTGATGGGAGAGAATATTTGTGGCTCAGGATTGAACGGATGGGTCCTTGGTATTCTCTGAGCTTGGTGGGGTTTTTTGCCGATGTTTCATTAGCAAGCTAACAGAATAACAGAATTGGAAGAGACCTCGTGGGTCTGACCCCTGCTCAAGCAGGAGATCCTATACCCGTGGTGGCGAACCTATGCCACAGGTGGCACGCAGAGCCCTCTCTGTGGGCACATGCGCCGTTGCCCCAGTCCTAGGCCTTCAGCTGGGTTTTATAAAACCTTTTCGCTTTAGGCCTCCGCCGCCGTGTGCAAAAAAAACAAAACAAAAACGGTTCAATCAATCAATCAATCATTTTCAACTTCTTGCGGGGAAAAAAAAAGCTCTCGCAAAGTTGGAATTGATTGATTGAACTTTTTAGTCCCACCCAGTCTGCCGTTACCACTGCAGCCACACCCCCCCAATGGGCCACACCCCCCCAATGGGCCACACCCACCCGGCACCCGCCGATGCATAAGCAGGTTTTGGGTTGCAGTTTGGGCACTCGGTCTCTAAAAGGTTCGCCATCACTGAGCTAAGGTGTTATGGTTATTGGACTTTCTTGCTTATATGAACTTGGATGTTTGTTTGCAGATGTTTCATCACCCAAGTAGGTAAGATCATCAGTGCTAGTGGAGTGATGCTGATGATGTTATCTAGTGGGATCATGAACATCTGCAAAAAAACAATGAAGCTCAGAAACCACTAAGGACTCCCTCCTCCTCCTCCTCCTCCTCTCCACACCCCACACTCTCTTCTAGCACTGAAGATGTTACCTCATGAAACATCTACAAACTAACATTCAAGCTCAGAGAACACCAAGGATCCCACAGTCCCGTCGTCGTCCTCCTCCTCCTCCTCCTCTCCGCACCCCACATTCCCTTCTAGCACTAGTGCTGTTACCTAGTGTGGTCATGAAACATCTGCAACAAAACAACCAAGCTCAGAGAGCACCAAGGACCCCACAGTTCAACTCTGAGCAACACAAACAGCAGTTTGGGCACTCGGTCTCTAAAAGGTTCGCCATCACTGTCCTATACCATTCCTATACCGGAGTCATTCGATACAACACGGGCGAGAAATAAATTTCCGCAATAAATAAATCAAAATAAATTCTGGACAAATAGCCGTCCAATCTCCTCTTAAAAACCTCCAGGGATGGAGCACCCACAACTTCTGAAGGCAAGCCGTACCACTGATTGATTGTTCTCACTGTAACATTATCAGCACTAGAAGGAAGAGGGGATGCTCCCTCTTTATATACAAAGTATCTGTACCCGGCCACGCGTTGCTGTGGCTCTCGTTCACTCAGCCAACAGATGGCGCTGTTTTTCAAAAAAAAGCATGTTTTTACCTGTCACAGGTGTGACATCTATATAATAGTAGGTACATAAAAACACGCGCGTATTCGAATGCAGCGTTGTGTCAAAATTTCAAAGCAATCGGTGAAGAACTTTCGGAGATTTAAGATTTTGAACAAACGAACATTTACATTTTTATTTATATAGATGAGTTGTGACAAGCCTAATCAAGGAGCTATCAAGAACATTCCCACCACTTGTACATATGCAGGGAACGAACCACCAAGCTCAGAGAGGACCAAGGACCTCACAATCTTCCTCCTCCTCCTCTGCAAACTCCACTCCCTTCTGGCACTGATGACGTTACCTAGTTGGGTCATGAAACGTCTGCAAGAAAACCACCAAGCTCCGGGAGCACCAAGGACTCCGCGGAAATTAAACCAATCAAAAAGGTACAGCAATCTGATCAAGGAGCTGGGGGGCCACTTGGAGAAATCTACCATATGTCGGGCAAGAGCAGAGAGCTGATTGGTCTGTACGTTGTCTTCCAACGCAAAGCGGGAGGAGATGAGATCCCCTGAGCGACCAGAATGGCCACAACATCAACAAGTTAATAATAATAATAATAATAATAATAATAATAATAATAGATTGAGGTTCATGTCTAATTAATAATAATTGACTGAGGTTCATGTCTAATTATTATTATTATTATTGACTGAGGTTCACATCTAAATAATAATAATAATAATAATAATAATAATAATAATAATAATAATAATAATAATAATAATAATAATAATAATAATAATAAAGTTGGAAAGCACCTTGGAGGTCTTCTAGTCCAACCCCCTGCTCAGGCAGGAAACCCTAAAGCAGGGGTAGGCAACCTTGGCTCTTTTATGACTCGTGGACTTCAACTCCCAGAATTCCTGAGCCAGCATGACTCAGCTTGGAAACCTCTCCCTTTCCCCTCAGCGTGGCTGGCTCAGGAATTCTGGGAGTTGAAGTCCACCAGTCACAAAAGAGCCAAGGTTGCCTACCCCTGCCCTATACCATTTCGGACAAATGGCTGTCCAGTCTCTCCTTAAAAACTTCCAGTGTTGGAGCATTCACAACTTCTGGAGGCAGGTCGAGTTATTGTAGTATAATAACGGTTGTCACGTTAACCTTACCATCTTCCCGGGCTTCCTGCTGTCTGAAATTGGCACAGTCCTAAATAGATTAATAGGTATCACTTCGGTGGGAAGGTAACAGCGCTCGGCAAAGTCATGCTGACCACTTGACCGTGGAAGTGTCTTTGGACAGTGCCGGCTGCATGGCCTTGAAATGGAGATGAGCAGCGCCCCCTAGAGGCCGACGGAGTTAAAATCTGCAGGGACTCCGAATCGGGTTTCAGACTAAAGGCTTCCTTTGGTATCCCAATTGCCCAGCAGCATGTTAAGCAAATAGCCAAGGCGTTCCTTTCCATGGGCATTCCCTATTTGTGTGCTTGCTTACTCTCTTGTCGTCTCTTCCTTTTTGATAAGCAAACACTGATTTCCCCTTTTGCTAACGCCTGAAGGCAGGACAAGAAGCAACGGGTGAAAACTCATCAAGGAGAGAAGCAACCTAGAACTAAGGAGAAACTTCCTGACAGTGAGAACAATTAACCAGTGGAACAACCTGCCTCCAGAAGCGGTGAATGCTCCAACACTGGAAGTTTTTAAGAAGAGACTGGACAGCCATTTGTCCGAAATGGTATAGGGTTTCCTGCCTGAGCAGGGGGTTGGACTAGATGATCTCCAAGGTACCTTCCAACTTTTTTATTTTTTATTTTTATTATTATTATTATTATTATTATTATTATTATTATTATTATTATTATTATTATTATTATTATTATTATTATTATTATTATTATTATTATTATTCCAGAACAGAGGTGAGGCTTCCAAAGAGTGAGCGGGTGGAGAAAAGGGGCTATAAGATTTATACCTTTCTCCCAGCTCCCTCGTGTCTCAAGTTCGGGAACGTGAACCTTCCCCGCCATTAGGGCTCACTCCGGCTGATGGGGCTTATATCCTCCTGATGTTGCAAGCATTTAATAATAATAATAATAGTAAAGTTGGAAGGGACCTTGAAGGTCATCTAGTCCAACCCCCTGCTCAGGCAGGAAACCCTATACCATTTCAGACAAATGGCTGTCCAGTCTCTTCTTAAAAACCTCCAATGTTGGAGCATTCACCGCTTCTGGAGGCAGGTTGTTCCACTGGTTAATTGTTCTAACTGTCAGGAAGTTTCTCCTTAGTTCTAGGTTGCTTCTCTCCTTGATGAGTTTCCATCCGTTGCTTCTTGTCCTGCCTTCAGGGGCTTTGGAGAACGGCTTGACTCCCTCTTCTTTGGGGCAGCCCCTGAGATACTGGAAGGCTGCTATCATGTCCCCCCTCGTCCTTCTCTTCATTAAACTAGACACACCCAATTCCAGCAACCGTTCCTTATATGCCTTAGCCTCCAGTCCCCTAATCATCTTTGTTGCTCTTCTCTGTACTCTTTCTAGAGTCTCAACATCTTTTTTACATCGCGGTGACCAAAACTGGATGCAGTATTCCAAGTGTGGCCTTACTAAGGCATTGTAAAGTGGTATTAACACTTCACGTGATCTTGATTCTATCCTTCTGTTAATGCAGCCCAGCACTGTGTTGGCCTTTTTGGCAGCTGCAGCACACGGCTGGCTCATATTTAGGTGATTGTCCACTAGGTAAATTGATTTACGGGCAATTTCGTGATAAACCCCTTTTCAAGATTTACTACAAGCTCAGGCTTCTCTCTTGGGGTCCTCCTTCTTTGGTATACCTACTGGAAATTCTAAACCAAGTGCTGACATGCAGATTGATGGAAAGCGGGGTTAAACTGGCTCACGCTTGGTCTGGTAAAGAATCTGAATCAAGCTCTCTCTTCATGGTGGAGTTCCTGGGGTGGAGGGGAAGAGGGCCCATTGCTTTCATTCCTCTTAGTCCAGAGGTCCCCAACCTTTTGGGCACCAGGGACCGGTTCCATGGAGAGGGGTTTTTCCGTGGACCGGAGGGAGCGTGGTTTCGTGTGCTGCCTACATCTCGCGGATGGGGCTTTGCTTGTTTGTGCGGCCCGGTTGCTGGCATGCCGTGGCCCGGCACTGGTCCACGGACCGGGGGTTGGGGACCCCCGTCTTAGCCTATTTCTTTGGGGCATGGTAAAAAGAGTAGAGACCCTGGTTCCAGGTGAGCTAAACAATCCCGCCCATTATAGCAATGGAAAAAGTGGTACTTATTTATGTACTTGTTTATAACCTGTCTTTATTATTTTTTTATAAATAACTCAAGGCAGCCAACTTTCCTAATACTCCTCCCTCCTCCTATTTTTCCCACAAGCCTGTGAGGTGGGTTAGGCTGAGAGGAAGCGGGCCAAGGTCACCCAGAGGGCTTTCATGCCTGCGACGGGACTAGAATTCAAAGTCTTCTGGAATTTACCCCAAATCCTCCAGCTGCCTTTCATGTCTAAGGCGGGATTAGAACTCAAGAGTCTCCTGATGATTGGCCCAAAGACACCCAGCTGCCTTTCATGTCTAAGGCGGGACTAGAACTCACTTTCTCCTAGTTTCTAGGCTTAAGCCAGTGATGGCGAACCTTTTAGAGACCGAGTGCCCAAACTGCAACCCAAAACCCACTTATGTTTCGTCGGGTGCCGAGTGGGCGTGGCCCATTGGGTGGGTGTGGATCATGGGGTGGGCGTGGCTGTGGTGGGACTAAAAAGTTAAATCAATCAATTCCAACTTTGCGAGATCTTTTTTTTTTCCCGCGAGAAGTTGAAATTGACTGATTGATTGAACCTTTTTTTTTTTTTTTGCACATGGCGGCGGAGACCTAAAGTGAAAAGGTTTTATAAAACCCAGCTGAAGGCCTAGGACTGGGGCGACGGCGCGCGTGTCCACAGAGAGGGTTCTGCGTGCCACCTGTGGCACGCGTGCCATAGCTTCGCCCCCACGGGCTTAAGCACTAGACCCAATCTTCAAAATGGGACGAAGGGACAAATAAAGAGAGGCGGGGGAGACGTGGCTGACTTACGCAAATGAACCAGTCTTGACTTTCCTGAATCTGAATGGTTGGGTTGGATTAGAGGAGCAAAAGAAACAGCCAAGATTTTCTTGGTCTCCCAGGCGGAAAGGCCTGTCCGAGTAATCTTGGTCAGCTGCATGGAAAGACAAAAACAGAAGATGAAACGGGTGCGACAGCAGAAATCACGGAACACCCCTCCCACCCCACCCCTTCTCTGCTCGTTTCTTGCTCTCAAAGTGTACAAATACATAACACACATTTAAAACATACTATATACAACATATGTATAGACCTACACCCTTACATATAAGTCACATATAAATATTATTCACTGTCCATCTGGAATACATAACGGAAAGAGGGAGCTTTAGAGTTCACAAGGTTGATACTGTGTGGAGCGAAACGGTGACTGGATCGGGATGTTCTGCCTTGGATACCACGGAGCCCCCTCCTCCCAGAAGGTAACAAGGAAAACAGGTCGTGGAGAGGGTGTGTAGTGTCTGTCCCAGACAATCTTGTGGACCTTGCTCAAGCATCGCTTATGTCCTGGATGGAAGGGAAGGAACAGCCAATGATCTTTTCTGCTGTCCTCACCACTCTCTGCACTGCCTTCCTGTCTGAAGCAGGGATGCTTCCGAACCAGATTGTGATGCTGTATGACAGGAGGCTCTCGATCGTCCCTCCGTAGAAAGTGGGAAGGACAGGGGAAGGAAGCTGTGCTTTTCTCATGTGACGCAGAAAATGCAGGCCCATTTTCTTTATAATTGAATGCATAATCTACACTTAAAACTGAGCCGGATCCCACAAAGACTGAAAGATGATGGAAAGGCACCTATCTGCTGATCAACCTGAAAATAGTGATTTGGCCACAGAGGTCAAAGAGTGGGTACAAAATTCTATTATACAAACCTGAGATGTGTTTAATTTTGCTGGAGCCTTGCCTTAAAACAAAGCACAACCTCCCAATTCAATATTTCAACCCGAGATCCTCTGAACCAAAATATTCTGCAGAAAGTGGGAAGGACGGGGGAAGGAAGATGTGCTTTTCTCACCGCGACAGTTTACTGACCGTTCAAAGTTAAAACAGCACTGAAAAAAGCAACTTATGGCCACTTAACGACCATCGCAGCATCCCCAGAGTCACATAATCAAAATTCGGGCACTTGGCAACCATCTTGTATTTATAACGGTTGCAGCGTCCCAGGATCGCCATTTACGACCTTCCCAGCTGGCTTCGGACAAGCAGGTCAGTGGAGATGCCAGATTCACTTAACAACTGCTTGGCTTAACAACGGGAAATCCTGGTTCCAAGTTGAGGACTACCTGTATTGCACTATACAATTTATACTGTACCTCAGGGGTCCTCAACCCCCGGTCCGTGGATCGGCACCGGTCCGCAACATACCAGCAACCGGGCCGCACAAACAAGGAAAGCCCCATCCGCGAGATGCAGACACAAGAGCACACACCCCTTCCAGTCCGCGGAAAAACCTTTCTCCATGGCACTGGTCCCTGGTGCCCAAAAGGTTGGGGACCTCTGTTGTACCTCATTCCTATTCTGAACAATTGTCTCCCCCCTATCAAACAAGAGGTCCAATAATTTCAGCTTCATCTCACTCTCTCTCTCTCTCCCTCTCCCAGTTGGCTTCCTCCTTTTCCGGATCTCCTGCTCTGTTGTCCCCCAGCCATCTCAGATCTATTTGACCTCCCTCTCATTTGTTTCTTGGCAGGCAACTCTTTACGGGATTTATAGAACCCAAATGGTGTCGGAGACAATAAAGGCGCCCAGCCCCACCGGCCAACCTTTTCCTCCAGGGGCATGACGAGAATCCCGCCGACTTTCAGCAAGTTCTTCATGTAATCTTCGTGCTCTCTTTGGACGCCGGCTCCGCAGTAGACGCGGTCGTATTGAGAGGAGTCTGGAGAGATTTCTAAGCAGTTTCCAGAGACAAAGGAAGGCTCACAGAATTCAAACCTCAGAAAGAAAGAAGGAAGGAAGGTGGGTTGTGAATGAGACTTCAACGCGGCAGGGGAATTCAACAGGGAGAGCAGTTTATTTTCGTTCAGATTTTTTTTTTTTACCCCACCTATTGTAAATAACTCAAGTCGGCGAACAGACTTAATACTCCTTTCTTCTCCTGTGTTTCGCCAACAACAACCCTGTGAGGTGGGGCGGGCTCAGAGAGAGGGGCTGGCCCACAGTCATCCAGCTGGCTTTTCATGCCTAAGGTGGGACTAGAACTCACACTTGCCTAGTGATCAGTCCAAGGTCACCCAGCCAGCTTTCATGCCTAAGATGGGACTAGAACTCCCAGTCTCCTGGTGAGTGGCTCAAGGCCACCCACCAGGCTTTTCGTGCCTAAGGGGGGACTAGAACTCACTCTCTCCTAGTGATTGGCCCATAGTCACCCAGCCAGCATTCATGCCTAAGGTGGGACTAGAACTCAGAGTCTCCTGGTGAGTGGCTCAAGGTCACCCACCTAGCTTTCATGCCTAAAGTGGACTAGAACTCACACTCTCCTAGTGATCGGCCCAGTTATCCAGCCAGCATTCATGCCTAAGACGGGACTAGAACTCCCAGTCTCCTGGTGAGTGGCCCAAGGTCACCCACCTGGCTTTCATGCCTAAGGTGGGATTAGAACTCACTGTCTCCTGGTGATGGGCCCAAAGTCACCCAGCCAGCTTTCATGCCTAAGACGGAACTAGAACTCCCAGTTTCCTGGTGAGTGGCTCAAGGCCACCCACCTGGTTTTCATGCCTAAGGTGGGACTAGAACTCACAGTCTCCTAGTGATCGGCCCATAGTTATCCAGCCAGCATTCATGCCTAAGACGGGACTAGAACTCACAGTCTCCTGGTTTCTAGCGTGATGCCTTAGTGACTATATCAAACTGGTTCATTTGCAACATACACAGGGTTAGATTATGGGCTGGTAAGGTACGACCCTTCAGATAGTTTGGATAGTAACTCACCCAGCCCTGCCCTGGACTGTCCTTGAACGCCGCAAGACTACCCATAACCTGCAGTGCTCATCTTATCATTGACCTCTCTTTACGGTGCTATTATTTCCAGAACTGTTATAATTGGCCCTCTCCAAAAGACCTTGGCCAGCTTACAACATCCCATATATAATAACCGCAGCTTATAACATCCCACATATAATAACCACCCAGACAAAAACAGCCATAACAGTAAAAAGGAAAAAATAAACTTAAACATACCATTAAACCCAAGCTTGGGAGCAAAGCCAGATCTTAATCTTTCAGAACCCAAAGTGTGTGTGTGTGTGTGTGTGTGTGTGTGTATGGGGTATGCTTAGTTGGGTTGCTGAACAAGTGGCTGCTGAATGAGGACCACTTGTATTTGGTCTTGGATTCACTTCCTTCTAGAACTAGAAATTACCATCTGAAGAGTAGGACTTTTTTTTTTTGGAAAATCCGCTTGGATGCAAACTAAGGGACCCTCTCGTCTTACTTGTCAAAGCTGTCACTCGTTCTGATGAAGAAGTCCAGTTTCTGCTTGGCGTATTCTATAACGTCAGCGTGAAGTTCTACGCCATGGTTTATTCCAAAGGGACCTGGATGTGTAAAGAGTGCAAAGAGACAGTTATAAAAGGCGGGAAAAACACAGACTCAGGTCAACGAGTTCCCCTCCAGCTTGAAAAACAAACGAAGGCAGAGTTACTGCAACTCACTGGCCTATAACGGGCAGCTGCTTATTGAAAGGTGCACGTAAACCAATTCTTTTAGTTTTACCAACGAGTAGAATTGAACTGTAGTGTGGATGAAAAGCATACGGGTAAGTCGTCTATGGAGCGCCTGAATTTTGATCACGTAATTGTGGGGCAGGGGTCTTCAAACTTGGCCACTTTAAGACTTGTGGACTTCAACTCCCAGAATTCCTCAGCCAGCCAGGGCTGGCTGAGGAATTCTGGGAGTTGAAGTCCACAAGTCTTAAAGTGGCCAAGTTTGAAGACCCCGGTTGTGGGGTTACTGCAATCGTCGTAAGCGCGAGGACTGGCTCTAAGTCATTTCCCCCCCCAGTGCCATTGTAACTTCAAAGAGTTGTTAAACAAATGGTTACACATTGAGGACTGCCTGTGTAGAACAACTAAAAGGATGCAGAAAAATTCTTTGCCTTTCACTGGGAAAACCAAACAAGCAGTGAAGAAATGGAAGAAGACGACATATAGGGGGGGGGGGGAATAGACAGATGCAGGAAATATAATTTTGATTTTTAAAGGAACTATTTATAGCATCTGAGTTTCAGGCCTTTTGGGTGCACAGGTAATTCTCAACTTGCAGTCCGGGTTTAGGGACCGTTCATTTAGCGGCCATTCAAAGTTACAACAGCCCTGAGAAAAGTGATGGTGAGAGAAAAATCTTCATCAGGGTCCAGTCCAAGCTGGGAATAAACAACATGGAGACTGCTTTAGAAAGAAGGTTGCAGTTTATTGAAGAGGAGAGCCAGACAGAAAGACGGCTCTGAGAAAAAACTGACCACATGTAGTAGGGAGTGGTGGGTTTTTATACCTTCTTGGGCTTTTGTCTGGAGTTGTTCCTGTGGCATGAACTTTGACCCACGGTCATGTGATCAAAATTCAGACACTTGGCAACTGGCTCATAGTTATGACGGCTGCAGTGTCCCGGGGTCACGTGATCCCCTTTTTACGACTTTCTGACAAGCGAAGTTCCTGAGGAAGCAGGATTCACTTAACATGTTATTAACTTAACAACGGCAGTGATTCACTTAACAACCGTGGCAAGAGATGTCGTAAAATGGGGCAACATTCACTTAACAAATGTTTCCCTTAGCAACGGAGATCTGAGGCTCAATCGCGATTGTAAGTCGAGGACTTACCCCTATTCACCTTATTTTCAGTTTCCTAGAATATTTATAAAGGTCCTTAATGTTCTTCTAGAAACTCTTCTTTTAAAGTACCATTTACGGATGTGATGTTATACACAAGAGGTAGCAGGAAGTGGCTTTTAATTGTTGGACTTTTAGAAGCGGCTTTTCTCTCTTTATTTTTTTTTCTCCCTTTGCTAACCCTGAACAGAGAGACTGAAACTTGTCGGCTCTTGTGGTGCAGCACAGACAACATTCTTAGGTTTCGAATTTGCTATTCTTCCCAAACCTTCGTAATAACCTCTGCAGATGTCTGTGGGCTGGGAGGATCCAGACCGGCTGTGCTGTGCTGACGTACAAAATAGGGCAAAACAACAATTAAGGACTCAGGCGAGGAATTACTGCAATTTTTCTCCGCAGAAGGTATCAAATTAGGGGACTCAATCTCACAACCCCAAATCCAACTCGTTACCTTTTCGGAACCTACTAAACTAGGGTAACATCTTGAATCTACAGAACGAACATCTGCTAAGATGTTTCAGGGAAATTAAACGAGACAGCCAGGCACCTAACTAACACAATGGCTGTGATTCCCTCCTTTCCATAATAAGCGAAGAAAATGCTGTACTTATGCAACGTGGAAAAACTCGTTTTAGCCTAGCTTGGCCCTAGCCTGTGAAAGGAACTTAAAACCATAAAAAGCATACATGCACATACCATACATTTATATTCACAGAGTAATAATAATAATAATAATAATAATAATAATAATAATAATAATAATAATAATAATAATAATAATAATAATAATAATAATAATAATAATAATAATGAAGTTGGAAGGGATCTTGGAGGTCATCTAGTCCAACCCCCTCCTCAGGCAGGAAACCTCATACCATTTCGGACAAATGGCTATCCAGTCTCTTCTTAAAAACTTCCAGTATTGGAGCATTCACCACTTCTGGAGGCAGGTTGTTCCACTGGTTAATTGTTCTAACTGTCAGGAAGTTTCTCCTTAGTTCTAGGTTGCTTTTCTCCTTGATTAGTTTCCATCCGTTGCTTCTTATCCTGCCTTCAGGCGCTTTGGAGAATAGCTTGACTCCCTCTTCTTTGGGGCAGTCCCTAAGATACTGGAACACTGCTATCATGTCCCCCCTCATCCTTCTCTTCATTAAACTAGACACACCCAATTCCAGCAATCGTTCCTTATATGTTTTAGCCTCCAGTCCCCTGATCATCTTTGCTGCTCTTCTCTGCCCTCTTTCTAGACCAGGGGTGTCAAACTCAATTTCATTGAGGGCCGCATCAGCATTGTGGTTGCCCTCCGGGGGCCGGGTGGGTGTGGCCAGGGTGGGTGCGGCCTACTGGGTGGGCGTGGATGGAGTGGGTGTGGCTTACTGGCTGGGCGTGGCCACTCTACATCGTTCGCGTCAAGGGTGCCTGTGGGGGCCTGGGCAGGAGTGGGACAGATCTGAGGGTCTCTGGCAGAAGGGGGTGGGACCGGGGCAAGTGCCAAGGCATGGTCCACTGGAGGAGCCAAGACTGAATGCATTTCAGCATAGATGGCCACCACAAAATTGTACATTGGCTCCCGGCCGGCCTGGGCCAGGGCCAAGGCAGCGGGGGCCGTTCCCTTACTGTTTCCAGGATGGCTTCGCGGGCCACATGAAACCACTTCGCAGGCTGCATCCGGCCCCCGGGCCTTGTGTTTGGCATGTCTGGATTAGATGAGCTCCAAGGTCCCTTCCAACTCTTGTTATTCTTTGATTCTTAAGGCTCTCCTGCTTGAGCAGCGGGTTGGATTAGATGACCTCCAAGGTGCCTTCCAACTCTTGTCATCCCATGATTCCGTGAACAACATTTTAAGAAGTGTGACACAGTGGAGACGGCTGAACCGAGCTGCAAGGTTCTCATAGATCCTCATAAAAAATAAGCAATGTTAAAACCAAGAAATAGACCAACAAACACTTTAGTAGCAGAGGACCCCAATTCGAAGCCAGCTAGGAAATATTCTCTGTCTAATAGTTATTTTGGGGACCTAAAATCCATTTTCCTTTGGGGAAAAAAGAAGTTCCTGCAGCCTTTCCTAGCTCCTCGGAGGACGAGGGCTTTCGAGAACCATAAAATACTTTTACGGTGAGTTTAGAGAGCTATAAAATTACAGGGTGCTAACAGCTCGCCTGCAGGATACTAATCCAACATAGCGCTGAGCCCTCGTTTTGTTTCAAAATGGGTGGAAGGTCACAGAGAGACTGGTGTGCATGCTGGAAAAATCCCTGGTTTAAACTGACAAATTGAAACTTGGCAGAGTTGATGCGACGGTGCACAAGAACAACAGAGGCAGAAAAACTGCAATTCCCCCCCCCCACACACAGCCTCTCCATAGATATGCAACAAAAGACTCTTCCTCGTTTCACTCGTTTTGTGGAAATAAGCAATAATACTTAATAATAATAATAATAATAATAATAATAATAATAATAATAATAATAATAATAATAATAATAGTAAAGTTGGAAGGGACATTGGAGGTCATCTAGTCCAACCCCCTGCTCAGGCAGGAAACCCTATACCAGTGGTTCTCAACCTTTTTAATGCCGTGACCCCCAACCGGTCGTAAGTCAAGGACTAAACCGGTCGTAAGTCGAGGACTAAACCGGTCGTAAGTCAAGGACTACCCAACCGGTCGTAAGTCGAGGACTTTCCCTGCCCGGGAGTGCTGCGCATGCGTGGTTCCGCCCCCTGCGTCGGCCAAGGCGTAGCTGGCAAGCGGCAGAGACGGAGCAGGCCGACCACCAGCTGGCCCAGCCCAAGGGAGGTAAGGCACCCGCCGGAAAAGGGGAAAAAAATGGCAGACCAAAAAAAAATGGCGGACAGCCTTGCTTGGCGACCCCCATGAAATGGTCGATCGACCCCAAATGGGGTCGCGACCCATAGGTTGAGAACCGCTGCCCTATACCATTTCGGACAAATGGCTGTCCAGTCTCTTCTTAAAAACTTCCAGTGTTGGAGCATTCACCGCTTCTGGAGGCAGGTTGTTCCACTGGTTAATTGCCTCCTGCACTCAATATTACAGGTAGTCCTCGGCTTACGACCACAACCGAGCCCCACATTTATGTTGCTAAGTGAAAACGGTTGTTAAGTGAGTTTTGCCTCATTTTGTTTTTTGTTTTGTTTTTTAGAAAATTTTATTGATTTTCTGGTTTTACATTTAAATATTTGAAAAGCAACGTGGTGGCTGAGTTGGTCCATAATTCAATAACATACAAATATCCTTAGTACAGATCACAAACTACTACGTTAAACATTTCCTCTCTCTTTTCCCCTTGGTGTTTACTATCTCACCTTTAAATTAATACAATTCTTCTTATATCGATTTAATACAAATAGCTTTCTTGCATTTATCAATCGTTTTTAGTTTACACATATCCTAGTTATTTTAACTTTCAATCTTTTTAGAGTTTAGACAATCGGTGTCCTGGTAAGTTTTCCCCAATTTTTAGTTTCCCATTCATATTTAAATTTAACGTTTGATATTTATAATTTCCAAGTTTTAAATAACCCCCAATTCCCTTTATCACAATCCATCACGAGATCTAATGTTATATCAGCTAATTAATAATACAATATAATATTCTCATTTTCTAGTAATTTCCAAATGTCTTAAATTTAATAACCAAATTTTCTCTTATTTCAACATTTAATGCTTCCTCTCTTTTTTGCCTCATTTTACGACCTTTGTTGCCACATTTGTTAAGGGAATCACTGCAGTTGTTAAGTTAATAACATGGTTGTTAAATGAATCTGGCTTCCCCATTGACTTTGCTTGTCAGAAGGTCGCAAAAGGGAAGCACAACTGTCATAAATATGAGTCAGTTGCCAAGCAACTGAACTTTTGATCACGTGACCGTGGGGATGCTGCAACGGTCCTAAATGCAAAAAACGGTCCTAAGTCACTTTTTATAGTAACTCTGAATGGTCACTAAAAGAACTGTTGTAAGTTGAGAACTACCCGTATTAATGTACAGAAGAAAAGGATATTAGTGGTGGTGCAGTGCTTAGAATGCAGGCTGACTCTGCCGACTGCCAGCGGTTCGATCCTGACCGGCTCAAGGTTGACTCAGCCTTCCATCTTTCCGAGGTCGATAAAATGAGGACCCAGATTGTTGGAGGTAATAAGCGGTCTCTATAAAACTGCTTAGAGAGGGCTGTAAAGCACCATGAAGGAGTATATAAGTCTAAATCAGGGGTGCCAAACTCGCCGTGTCACAGGACGTGTCGCAACTTTTTCCCCCCTTGCCAGAGCTGGGGTGTGTGTGCGGCTTCCACATGATGTATCCGGCCCACAGGCCGGCAGTTTGACGCCCCTGGTCTAAGTGATCATGATCATGATGATCATGATAACCTTTATTGTCATTTTTTATTGTGGGCACAATGGCCCACATTAAAAATGAAAGTTAGTTGCTTGCTTTCAAAGTGTACACATACATAACACACATTTAAAACATACTATATACAACATATGTATAGACCTACACCCTTACATATAAGTAAGTAACAGCTTAGCCCCAGAAATCGTGGACACTCCATCTCTGGAAGTTTTTAAAAAGAGACTGGACAATCACCTGTCTGAAATGGTATAGGGGGCTGGACTAGAAGACCTCCAAGTCCCCTTCCTGTTCTGTTCTGTTCTGTTCTATTCTATTCTATTCTATTCCTACTCTATTCTACTCTACTCTATTCTCATCACCATCCTCAAATATTCTATTCTATTCTATTCTATTCTATTACCTGTTTATTCTATTCTATTCTATTCTATTCTATTACCTGTTTATTCTATTCTATTACCTGTTTATTCTATTCTATTACCTGTTTATTCTATTCTATTCTATTCTATTCTATTCTATTCTATTCTATTCTATTCTATTCTATTCTATTCTATTACCTGTTTATTCTCTTCTCTTCTCTTCTCTTCTCTTCTATTCCTATTTCTATTCTATTCCTACTCTATTCTACTCTACTCTCATCACCATCCTCATATATTCTAATTCTATTCTATTCTACAATCTGTTTATTCTATTCTATTCTATTCTATTCTATTCTATTCCCCATTCCATATTCTATTCTATTCTATTCTATTCTATTCTATTCTATTCTATTCTATTCTATTCTATTCTATTCATCAAAAATGAAATTTAGTTGCCCACTCTCAGAAATTTAGTTGCCCACACATACATGACACACACCTAAAACAGACTATGTACAACATATCTATAGACCCACAGCCCTCCATATACATAGCAAATAAATATTAAATACTGTCCATCTTTGCATTCATGAGTCAAGAAGCAGGATTTGTGGGAGAAATTTGGTAAAAATGCACGACAACTTACCCAAGATGAGCCCGACCATGGAGCTCAGGTAACCGGTGCCGCTGCCTAGGTTCAAGAAGGAAAGTCCGGGCTGAAGATCCAAGGCTTCCATGACCTCGGAGTAAATGCAGGGGGCAGACAGATGGATGTTCCCATGTTTCCAGGCCAAATCTTTGTAGGCGTTCTCCTTGAATTCCTCCAGGTAATAGTCGGCCCTGTCAACAGCCCTGAAGGCCTGTTCCACCAGCTCCGACCGAATGTACTGAGCCTCCTTCAGGTTATCGATTAACTCGTCGTTGTCTTCTCCGGCGCTCACGGCCCCTCCCATGGTCCTCACAAGGGTTCAAAAAAATCACCTCTGGATTACAGAAGGAACAGAAAAAAAGCATTATTAGCCACCATTCAGAGAAAGAGTTGAGGAAAGACTCATGGGCATATACAGGCAGTCCCTGACTGACAACAGTTCATTTAGTGACCGTTTGTTATCAGATCAGTAGGAAATAGTTTCTCTGAAGGTGGCCAAACTCTGCTATGCTGTATGTAAAATTAAGCCAGGGGTAGGCAACCTTGGCTCTTTTATGACTCGTGGACTTCAACTCCCAGAATTCCTGAGCCAGCCATGCTGAGGGGAGAGGGAGAAGTTTCCAAGCTGAGCCATGCTGGCTCAGGAATTCTGGGAGTTGAAGTCCACGAGTCATGAAAGGGCCACAGATCCCCCATGCTGGCTCAGGAATTCTGGGAGTTGAAGTCCACGAGTAATAAAAGAGCCAAGGTTGAGGACCCCTGATATAGGGGAGGGGTAGGCAACCTTGACTCTTTTATGACTCGTGGACTTCAACTCCCAGAATTCCTGAGCCAGCCATGCTGAGGGGAGAGGGAGAGGTTTCCAAGCTAAGCCATGCTGGCTCAGGAATTCTGGGAGTTGAAGTCCACGAGTCATAAAAGAGCCAAGGTAGCCTACCCTGGATTAGGGGGTAGGCAACCTTGGCTCTTTTATGACTCATGGACTTCAACTCCCAGAATTCCTGAGCCAGCCACACTGAGGGAAAAGGGAGAGGTTTCCAAGCTGAGCCATGTTCGCTCAGGAATTCTGGGAGTTGAAGTCCACGAGACATAAAAGAGCCAAGGTTGCCTACCCCGAATTAGGCTAACTGCCCATTGTTAAACAGGCACCGATTGCAATATGTTAGCCTTTATCGGTGTTTTATTTTTATTTTTTGACTATTATTATGGTTGTTTTCAATGCTTTTATTTGCTGATCTGTGATCGTAATGAAAATTGATTGGCCATTTGAAGTTACAACGGCGTTGAAAAAAGAGATTTACAACTATTTTTCACCCTTAACGCCCATTCAGCATCCCCAGGGTCATGTGATCAAAATTCAGACGCTTGGTCACTGACTCATATTTATGACGGTTGCGTGTCCTGGCATCATGTGACGATCCCCTTTTGTGACCTTTTGACAAGCCAAGTTAATGGGGAAGCCAGATTCACTTAGCAACCGTGTTATTAATTTAACAACTGCAGTAATTCACTTAACAACTGTGGCAAGCCAAGTCATAAAAAGAGGCAAAACTCACTTAACCAATGTCTCGCTTAGCAACAGAAATTTTGGGCTTAACTGTGGTCATAAATTGAGGACTACCTGTATATACAAAGCACACACAGAAACCTTGTTAATTAATCTCTCTCTCTTTTTTTTAAGTTTTACTGATTTTCTAATTGTCTACTTTTTGTTAATTAATCTCTTTCTCACCAGAGATTTTCCTTTAAAAATCTCAGAAATAAGAAAGGTGAACTCCAGCTCACTTTTGACATTGTGTGCGCTTTTGTGAAGGAACACAACCCAGAAATGTGACAATCTCTATTAATCAATGCTCAAAAGACTGTTACTTTATAATAGAAAGAGGAGATCGTACACGGGATAAATTCAGGTAGTCCTTCACCTCCTTTGGCACCACAAATCTTTGTAAACAATTCTTTTGGAAACTCCTTCCAACAATAATTCACAACTTTGTTAGCTCAGCCAGCAGCTTCTGGATCAAATTGCAGGTAGTCCTCGACTTATGACCACAACAGAGCACAAAATTTCTGTGGCTAAGGGAGACAGTTGTTAAGTGAGTTTTGCCCCATTTTACGACCTTTCGTACCACAGTTGTTAAGTGAATCACTCCAGCTGTTAAGTTAGTAACACAGCTTTTAAGTGAATTTGGCTTCCCCACTGACTTTGCTTGTCAGAAGGCTGCCAAAGGGGATCACATGACCCGGGGGACACTGCAACCGTCGTAAGTATGAGTCAGTTGCCAAGCTTCTGAATTTTGAATATGTTACTATGGGCACACTGCAACGGTTGTAAGTCTGAAAAATGGTCGTAAGTCACTTTTTTCAGCGATGTTGTAATTTTGAAGTCACTAAATGAATTGCTGTACGTCGAAGATTCCCTGTAACAAGTTGTGCTCCGAAGCCTGGTTCTTTTCTCAATGCAGCTGCTGTATTGGCTCAAATAATGTACCTTGGAGATGAAGCTGACTCAGGAATGACTAACCAGGGTCCTTGTCTAATTTTCCAGTTGCTGAAGCCCGAACTGAACAACCTGCTCTCCATGTCTATGGAGGTTATTGGTCATCCAGGCCATGGTTGTCCCAAAGGTGTTTTTTTCCAAGAGGCAACTGGACTTTCTTGTTTTTCTTTAAAGATGTTTCGCTTCTCATCAAAGGACCAGCTGTCTGCACGGAATATACACTAGTGGCCAAAATTGTGGAAACCTTTTGGGAAAAGTGTATTTTTGAGGTTTGATGGCTAATAACACCACTTTTTTGGGGGAGTAGCACCATAAAATTATATATCAATGGAAAGATAATTTAATCAAGAATGTAATGCAACCACGTTTGTTCAATTATCTGTACTGTATTCTATGAAAAGTCATAGCCAAATAACCAGAAAAAGGAAGCACAACTTGCTCAGATTGAGATCAGGTAGCTTTCCTTCATCCGATTGTAGCCAATGAGCGTGAGTGTTTAGAGAGCCAATCGGGTGTCATCTTGTTTTGGCCATGAGCCAATCGGATCACAGTAGGATCCAGTGATCGATGTCCTGTATTGAAGCTGAGAGGAGGACATGTGTCAGTGTGTTGTGTGATGGCTATCAAGTTGGTTGGGATTTTTTTGTGTTCTTTCATTGAGTGAGCTTGTAAAATGTAATAAAATTAAAGTCATGGTGCAAAGAGTTGACTGGTCGCCCAGAAAGCGATGTCAAATAGTATTGTTAAGTGAACAAGGCTACAGTTATAAAGAAATTGGAAGAAATGTGGGTGGAAACTTAACCAAAGGTGGCATTTCTACTGTACACTTTTCCCAAAAGGTTTCCACAATTTTGGCCATGACTGTAAATCCTTCCATCCCCCACCATCCAGTCAGAGCTGAAGAAGCTTCTTGGGTGAGAAGCGAAAAGTCTTCAAGGAAAAATAAAGAAAGTCCAGTTGCCTCCTGAAAAAAAGCACCTTTGGGGCAACCTGCTCTATACTGGGAAGCAGGAAACAGCCTTTCCTTGTTTCTCTACGCTTACCTAAACCAGGGCTTTTCAACCAGTGGTACGGGTACCACCTGTGGTACATTGGCACCTGGCAGGTGGTACGCGACCATCCTAGAAAAGTGGTAGTGGGGGAGGGGAATGAGCTGAACCGGTGGCAGCACCGCACAAGCCTGAGCGAGAGATGGCTGGAGCTGCAGGGCTGTCAGTGCCGTTTTCCAGCTGATCGGCGCTTTTTCGGGGCTGTCAGGGCTCAGTGGAAGCGCCAGGATCAGCGCCAGGCTCCAGCTGGAGCTCGGCGTTGATCCTGGTGCTTCCGCTGAGCCCAGAAGAAGCGCCGATCAGCTGGAATGTTGCAGCATCTCCAGGGTCTTGTGATTTACATTCAGATGCTAGGCAACTGATTCATATTTATGACGGTCACAGTGTCCCAGGGTCATGTGAAGTGACCAAAACCTGCTGCAACCACCCAGCAGACGGGGGGGGGGGAATAAAAACCAAACACCCCCCCACCCCACCCCCGCTGCCAATCCTCAACAGAAATGCTCACAACAATGGAAACCTCGGACAGGAGGAAGAGCGCCGCCGGGTGGGCAGGCAGGTGTCTTGCTCGGCTGTGGCTTGGGGGCCACTTTTTTCAGTGCCATTGTAACTTCGAACAGTCACTAAGCGAACTGTTGTAAGTCGAGGACTACCTGTACTTTATCACTTTTTTTCCTCTTTTTTTTGTCATCATGTTTTTGACACCTTGCTAGGTGACGGTACTCGGATATTGCCATATCCTAAAAGTGGTACAATGGGTGAAAAGGTTGAAAAGCCCTGACCTAAAACAACAACAACAACAAAAACACCCCCCCCCCAAACCCTACAATGGAGAATTCTCCATTACACTACCTCAGTTTACAACTGCAATTGTGCCTGGGATTAGGGTTGTAAACTGAGCCGGTCATTAAACGGGTTACCATGTAATCCTGCCTGATTTTACAACCTTTTTTTTTTGCAGCTGTCATTAAATGATTCACCACGGTCATTAAGTGCATCCATTGTCCACAATGGGCATCTTTGCAAGAAGAAACAAATCGTGGTCATGTGTTCGTGGGACACATGCAGGCTGGTTACTGAACATTTAACCACAGGGGTGGGAACGAGCTGGCTGTAGTGACTTCGAATCCAGGTCGTAAGTACGACAGTACTGGGAGACCTGTTGTAACATCACTAAGCCAACGGTTATAAGTCGAGGATGATCTGTTCTCTACATTTAGCGACTACCTAATTTAGCCATTACTTACAGTTACATACTTACAGTTACAAAGGTGATGAAAAAGTGACTTTATAACTAATCCTCGCATGTATGACCTTCACAGGTCTGTAAAGCAAAGAAAAGTTGAAGTAGGATCATAAGCACAGTCGGGGTTTCACTTGGCGACTGCTTTGCTTAATGACTGCATTGCCAGTCCCAGTTGTGGCTGCTAAATGAGGACCAGTTGTATTTTTCCTGAAATAGCCTTGAAGTCTAAGTTTGGTCCTGGACCTCTTCTTAAGGAGATGGACTCTGATAGAGGACCTCCCCAGAACACGTCCCACCCCAACCATTTCAACAGTCCCCCACTCCAGTTCTTAACGTGCGCGTCTCAATAGTAGTAATGAGACTTTAGATAGATAACCTTTATTGTCATTTTTTGCTGTGGGCACAATGGCACACATTTAAAAATGAAATTTAGTTGCTTGCTCTCAAAGTGTACACATCATAACACACATTTAAACATACTATATACAATATATGTATAGACCTACACCCTTACTTATAAGTAACATACAACTATTAATCACTGTCCTTGAATACATAACGGAAGAGGAAGTTTCAGAGTTCACAAGGTGGATACTGTATGGAATGGAACTGTGACTGAATCGGGATGTTCTGCTTCGGATGCCACGAAGCCCCCTCCTCCCAGAAGGTAACAAGGAAAACAGGTTGTGAAGAGCATGTGTCGTGTCCCAGACAATCTTACGGCGCCTGATCAAGCATCACTTATGTACCATGTCCTGGATGGAAGGGGGGGAACAGCCAATGATCTTTTCTGCCGTCCTCACCACTCTCTGCACCGCCTTCCTGTCTGAAGCAGTGATGCCTCCAAACCAGACTGTGATGCTGTATGACAGGATGCTCTCGATCATCCCTCTGTAGAAAGTGGTAAGGACAGGGGAAGGAAGATGTGCTTTTCTCATGCGACGCAGAAAATGCAGGCGCATTTTCTTCATAATTAAATGCATAATCTACACTTAAAACTGAACCGGATCCCACAAAGAATGAATGATGGTGGAAAGGCATATATCTGCTGATCAACCTGAAAATAGTAATTTGGCCACAGAGATCAGAGTGGGTACAAAATTCTATTATACAAACCTGAGATGTGTTTAATTTTGTTGGATCCTTGCCTTAAAACAAAGCACAACCTCCCAATTCAATATTTCAACCCGAGATCCTCTTAACCAAAATATTCTTAAATACTTGCTTTAACTGGGGTCATTGTAAGTATCACATTAAAAATTTTACATACTCTCTCTTTTGGCATGCCAGTTTTAATCAGCGAGCACTTTGTAATTTCAAGTGCCATTTAGATAGACTGTTAATAATACATATAGGAAAAAGAGCACGGGAATTTTAATTAGAGTATTTTGCTCTTCTAACAAGAGACTTGTAGAAGCAGCCAATCTGGTCTTCCGTTTCCAATTTAATATGTTTTACTTTGGCATGTGTTTAGGAAAACCAATAATCCACTTGTATGTATCAAAACTGTATCAATAAAATAAAACACACTGCAAAATCTAAGTGGGAAATTACCACTTCAGCAGAGTTCTCATCGAACACTTACAAATATTGGTATTGTATTTAGGTGGATTTGGGATAATCTGCAAAACAACAACTATAAAAAACAGGCACTAAAATACCTATTTGTTAGATTGATAATCCAACCTTTCTCCAGGAGTTCAAACAGATTTACTGTTTCTTATCACAACAACAATCTTGTTGTTAGGGTAAGGTAGGATAAGCTGAAAGAATGGCTGTGGAAGTTGGACCATAAGAAAGGCTGAGTGCCAAAGAATGGAGGCCTTTGAACTCTGGTGCTGGAGAAGACTCCTGTGAGTCCCCTGGACTGCAAGGCGATCCAACCGGTCAGTCCTAGAGGAGATCAACCCTGACTGCTCTTTAGAAGGCCAGATCCTGAAGTGGAAACTCAAGTACTTTGGCCACCTAATGAGAAGGAAGGACTCATTGGAGAAGAGCCTGATGCTGGGAAAGATGGAGGGCAAGAGAAAAAGGGGGCGACAGAGAATGAGGTGGCTGGATGGAGTCACTGAAGCAGTAGGCGTGAGCTTAAAGGGACTCCAGAAGATGGTAGAGGACAGGAAGGCCTGGAGGAACGTTGTCCATGGGGTCGCAATGGGTCGGACACGATTTCGCAACTAACAACAACAAAGCTGAAAGAGTATGATTGAGTCACCAAGAGAGTTTCTGCAGATGGAGTTGAATCTGCACCATAGGTGGTCCTTAACCTATGACCATAATGGATCCTTGCCCATCATGGTTGTAAGTCATGATGATCACAAAACATGACCTCCTGTCACGTGGCTGACCTGATTTTATGACCTTTTTACAGGGGTGGTCAAGTGAATCACCCCGATCATTAAGCGAATCCACAGTCATTAAGGAAATGCCTTGGTCGTTAAGTGAACAAAGGTTCGCTCTGTAACGGCCAGTTTTCACCCAAACTGTCATAAAACAGGGTCACTTGACTGCTGGACACTGCAAATGGCCAGGTTGCCAAGCACCTGACGTTTGGTGGAGGGGCGACTGTCGTAACTTTGAATCGGGGTCGCAAGCAGCCCCGAGGTAGGTTTGTCGTAACTTTGAATAGTTGCTAAACAACTGGTCGTAAGTTGAAGAAAACCAGACTTAAAATGTGTGCAGCAGGCTTGGTTTATAACAGAACAGAATAACAGAGTTGGAAGGGACCTTGTCTCTACCTGCCTAGATAAACCTGCATTTTTTTGGAACTGAGCTGAACCCTTCTGAGCATGAGCAGATGCAGACCTGCTTGACGAGGGATAATCATGGCTTGAAATGAGGCGGCTGTCAAGGATTTGTGGCTCTGAGAGAACCTTTCCCAGGAGCTATACCTGCCCGAGAGATAATCGCATAAACAGATCATCACCTATCCCAGGGGCAGGCAACCTGGGCTCTTTTATGACTCGTGGACTTCAACTCCCAGAATTCCTGAGCCAGCATGACTCAGCTTGGAAACTTCTCCCTTTCCCCTCAGTGTGGCTGGCTCAGGAATTCTGGGAGTTGAAGTCCACGAGTCATAAAAGAGCCAAGGTCGCCTACCCCTGCTAGATCAAACTGGCATTACTCTCTTTCTTTTCCTCATGAACTGCAAACTCTCCATCTTGTCTATTGTAATATACCTTCGGGTCTACCTTTCCCCAGAAAGACTTGATTCTGATCCTCAAGTGAAAAGACCCTGTTACCTTCCCCCTCCCTCCCTTCTGTCTCTACTCTCGGTATCAAAGAGGGTTCCTAGAAGTGAAGATTAAAAAATCGCTTTCAGAGAAAAGCAAACACAGAATGGATCTCAATAAAGGAGAATATTTATAGCTCCAGGAATGGATGTTCCAAGTATTTGTCCTCAGCCTTTTGTGGATCCTGCAAAACACGGACCAAAGCTAAGAGCTCTAAATGGGATTTAAGTAGAAATGCACCTCTTTCTGGCACTTAGCTAATGCTTACTGTCAGCATATATATTCTTCTTCACTAAACAATATATTCCAAGTTAAAAAGATCCTCCATGCAAAAGACATCTGCTCTCTGACCTGGCTGGTTCTCTCATTACAGGGCTATTAGCATGCTTCTACATGCTTTGTTCAAGCACAGAAAGAGATAATTGGTTTGCAGCCAATTCTGGGCACACTTACTGAAAAAAGTCTCCTGCCTACGCTGCCCTATCACTGTATCCCAGGGGAAAGAGGGTGTGGATGATAATGAATAGCTTTCTGACAACAAAACTCATGTTGTGCAGCCCAAGCCTACTGCAGACAGCCTAGTTTCCAAATGCCAAAAAAAAAAAAAAAAGTGTGTTGTGTTTCTTTTTCTGCAACGACCATCATAATCCCTGGCATTTGTTCCATGCAAACAAGAGTGTCAAAACTTTATTCCTTGGATGGCGGCCCAGATGTTCCTTCTATTTACAGCAATGAAGTTGTGCTAAAGAACTTCGCCTATATTCGCAGGACGCAACCTAAAACAACGGAAGTGATTTTCGCACTCAAAGAAAACACTTGGTTTTCAAGGCAAACCAGCCCCATTTCAGGAAAAACCCAGAGGTACTTTCCAAAAGAAATTCAAAGCACTCAAAAGATATTGCACAGGCATTTCCGAGCAAATCTGTGTCTATGAAGAAATGCACGTTATTAGACACTGTGAAAAACACCTGGTTCTTTTAGAAACGGTCAGGAAAGGCCGCCACAAGACAACATTTGCAGAAGTTGCAAGACTGTATAACAGCAGCTTTCACTGTGACAAATACCCACAAGGACTTTTAGGATTAAAAACTAGGATAAATATTTACCTATCTCCAGTATGCGACTGGGGGTGGGTGGGTGGGTGGGAGAATCTTGCTTAGGAAGAGGGTATTATGAATAAAGGGCAGAAGAAAGTTGCTAATTCTTTCTGCATAAGCAAGCAACACATCATTTCAGGAAAGGCCCATACCAATAATTTTGGTATGAGTGCTTGATGTTACTCTACACCAGGGGTAGTCAACCTTGGCTCTTTTATGACTCGTGGACTTCAACTCCCAGAATTCCTGAGCCAGCTTAGCTGGCTCAGGAATTCTGGGAGTTGAAGTCCACGAGTCATAAAAGAGCCAAGGTTGACTACCCCTGCTCTACACTATTCAAATGGCTATGAGCCAGCCTTCTCCAATCTTTACTATTATTATTATTAATTATTATTATTATTATTAATCTCCAGATATGCGGACCAATTCCCAGACTCCTCAGCAAAGGCCGGTTGGGGAATTCTGGTAGCCAAATTCCACACATCCGGAGCGCTCTCAGGTTGAGCAACATCTGTTAAGAAGAAATGGCAAAGTCCCATGCGCTGCCAACCATTTATTAACCAAATAAAACAGCTCGCTTTGATGACATGACACAGAAAAACAACCCCAACCAGCAGTCAACGTTTCAGACCAAAGAGGCTGCAAGGCAAGCCACAAAAAAACCCCAGCAGGGTATTATTTTCAGATTAATATTTTCAAGGCCCCTTTGAAGGGTTAAGCAAGGCGAGGGGAGCTTTTCCAGATATGGGGGCTACTCCCCTATGATGCACAGCCAATATATGGCAAGTTGGGCACTGTGGGAATGCCTAGCAGGGAAATCCCCCCCCTCTCTCCCCCATAATGCACAGCCAGTATGGGAGTCTGGGCACTATGGGAATGCCTAGTAGGGAATCCCATCCCCCATTATGCCCAGCCAGTATGGCAAACTGGGTACTAGGGGAATCCCTAGCAGGGAATTCCCACCCCCCCATGGTGCACAGCCAGCAGGGTAAGCCAGGGCACCAGGGGAATCCCCAGCTGACCAGAGTCTCTTCTGCTTCCTGGCCTTGGCCACAGCACCCTCTTGGAGTGCAACTCCCTTCCTATCTTGCCTACCGACCCTGGCCAAGGATGATGGGTCCTGTGGTCCAACCTCTGTGCAGGGCGCCAGAGCGTTTCTAAACCCCCCCCCTCCGGGAAAAAAAGGGGAGGGAGGGCTCACCCCACAGAAGCTGGGGCGGCGGGGGGAGGCTGTTGCTAGGGGGCAGAGAGGGGCGGGGGGAGGCTGTTGCTAGGGGGCAGAAAGGGGCGGGGCCTGGCCGCCAGGGCTACACGGGCGAGGGGGGCTCCCTTCCCCCCCCGCCTGCCATCACTTGAGGACGGAGGGAGCCCCGAGGAAGAACAGCCGGCGCAGCTCTACCTGTTCCTCCAGCACCAGCCGCCTCCGCCGGCCCTCCGAGCCGCCAACTCTCCCCCCGCCCAGCCACACGCCGCGTCCCACGGCTGTAAACAGAAGCTCAGCTGCCCAAACAGCACCCCCCCCAGGGCAGCGCCACTGCGCAGGCGCCGCCGCGTGAGCGCCTCTGACGTCACACGCTGGACGAGGCGGGCGGCGGGCGGCGGGCGGGAGGGAACGTACCATGCGGGCCGAAAGGGAAGGGGGGGGCGAAGGAGAAGGGTCTACCTTGTCTTGCGCGGGGGTGTCTGGGTGAACACGTGTTTGGAAGCGAAGGCGGGAGAAGCGTGTGGATGCCAAGCTAAAAGAAGCTAGGGCTGATTAACAAATGAGAACATTTACTCTCAGCGGTTCATTAATACTCCCACTTAGCCTTCCTGCTAATGGCTACAAAAACTGCTAGAGATGCAACATACAGGTAGCCCCGACTTACAACCGTTCGTTTAGTGACCATTTCAAGTTGCCATGGCGCTGAAAAAAAATGCCTTAGGACCCTTTGATCGTGATCCGCTTTGGCGACCTTCTGACAAGCAAAATCAAGGGGGGAAGCCAGATTCACTTAACAACCAGGTTACCAACTTAGCAACTGTAGTGATTCACTTAACAACGATGTCAAGAAAAGTTGTAAATGGGGCAAAGCTCACTTAACGACTGCCTTGCTTAACAATAAAAAAAATGGGGCTCAGTTGTGATTGCAAGTCAAGGACTACCTGGATGTGTTTACTGTACAGCAGGGTTTCTCCCACCCCAGCTCCAGCAATGCGAAAAAAGTCATGATATGTTGCGACACGTCACGTCACAAGCGTGACACCCATGCCTTACAGGGACATGATAAGAATTGCAAGAAGCTTATCATTGGGTGTTCATTTTTGTGTGTTTTTATGCAGTTTTCTTTATTTCAACAAGGACTCTATGTTGGCTTGATCACAAGATGGCGCTCTTGCTCAAGCTGTTGTATGTAGTAGGTAGAATATGAGATAGTAGATATCAAGAGAAAAAGAGGAAGTATTAAATGTTGAAATAAGAGACATTTTGGTTACTAAATTTAAGATATTTGGAAACTAACAGAAAATAAGAATGTTATATTGTATTACCAATGAGTTGATGTAAGATGGTGAGTATTCAAATAGATAAAGACGTGTATCCTGAACATTAGATCTTGTGATGAATTGTGATAAAGGGAATTGGGGTTATTTAAAACTTGGAAATTATAAATATTAAATGTTAAATTTAAATGTTAATGGGAAACTAAAAATTGGGGAAAAACAATTAGGACATTGATTGTCTATAAAGATGGAATGCTAAAATAACTAGGATATGTATAAACTAAAAATTATTGATAAATGTAAGTAAATTATTTTTAGTTAATCAATATAATAAGAATTGTATTAGTTTAAATATGAGACAGTAAATACTAAGGGGAAAAGAGAGGAAATATCTAATGTAAGAGTTTGAAATCTGCGGGCGGACGGGGCAGAAGGCGGAGTAGGGCGTGGGAGGGGGCAGGGTGGTTTTTGGGCACTTGATCTCTAAAAGGTTCGCCATCACTGGTATAGGGTTTCCTGCCTGAGCAAGGGGTTGGACTAGATGACCTCCAAGGTCCCTTCCAACTTTATTATTATTAAAGTGACTTATGACCATTTTTCATACGTATGACCGTTGCTGCACCCCCATGGTCACAGGATCAAAATTCAGACGGTTGGCAACTGACTCATAGGTATGATCTTTGTGGAGTCCTAGGTCACGTGATCCTGTTTTGCGATCTTCTGACAAACGAAGTCAATGGGGCAGCCAAAATAGAATAGAATAGAAAGATAATAGAATAGGATAGAATAGAATAGAATAGAATACAGATTGTAGAATAGAATAGAATAGAATAGAATAGAATAGAATAGAATAGAATAGAATAGAATAGAATAGAATAGAATAGTAACTATTGTCACTTTGAATGTACACTAATCAGCATACATTAAAAAGACGTTTCGTTGCATACAGCTCTCAAAGGGTCACCACCTCCGATATCCACTGCCTAAATATGACAAAAATAAATAAAAATAAATACAGAATTATGCATCTACCCACATATATTAACTTAACCACCGTGACTAATTTAATAATTGCAGTGATTCACTTAATAACTGTGGCAAGAAAGGTCATAAAATGGGGCAAAACTCACTTAACAAGTGTCTCGCTTAGCCACAGAAATTTTGGCCTTAGTTGTGGCTGTAAATCGAGGACTACCTGTTTAGCTAGAATGATTACATGTATATTTGTGAATAATCACTTCAGTTTCTATTGTTACTCATTAAATGGCTAATTAAATTATAGTATGTTGGTTGAGAAATCTGCTCTCTCCAGCAGGCCACAGAAATTTTGGGCTCAATTGTGGTCGTAAGTCGAACGCACCTGTAATTGTTTTGTCAATGACTCAATTGTTGAAGTGATGAATAACAAAATAGCAGAATTGGAAGGGACCTTGGAGGTCTTCTAGTCCAACCCCCTGCTCAATCAGGAAACCCTATAGCATTTCAGACAAGTGGTTGTCCAGTCTCTTCTTAAACTCCTCCAGTGATGGAGCACCCACAACTTTTGGAGGCAAAGCTGTTCCACTTCTTTGACAGTGGAATCAAGTGAACAATTTTTGAGTAAGAAACTGAAGATGAATCAATGGGCAATATTCTCACGATTGTGTCCTCTTCCCTGCAATTGTGGCTGGAATACAGGTAGTCCTCAACTTACGACCGGTCGTTTAATGACTGTTCAAAATCACGATGCACCTATGACTCAGATCCAAAGTTCTGACAGTCAAGTCCCTTCTGTGGTCACGTGACCGAACGTGCTCCGCAACATGGCTGCATTTACGGTGATTTGCAGCGCCCCGCAGTCACGTAGCTGTGTTTAACGACGGTTTTGCTACAAACTGGCATTCGTTTTTGGTGTTTGGCAAAACCGCCCCCGTGGTGAACCATCGGTTTGTTTAATGAGCACAGTGGCCATTTTACGACTGCCGTGTTGGCTTAACGATCACTGCAATAATAATATCATGTGACCGGCCCGTTTTACAACTGGTACGACCTACGATCCTAATGAGCAGGCTCCATTGTGGTCGTATGTCGAGGGCTCCTGTACAGTCCTCCTTTGGGTCTGAATGGCACCATCCAGTTTTGCGCAGGAAAGAGCAATTTTAAACGCTGTGTTATGATTCTGCCTTCCCTCTCCTCCTGCTCCCTATCATTGTTCAGTACCTACACCACGATGTAAAAAAGATGTTGAGACTCTAGAAAGAGTACAGAGAAGAGCAACAAAGATGTTCAGGGGACTAAACATATAAGGAAAGGTTGCTGGAATTGGGTATGTCTAGTTTAACGAAGAGAAGGACGAGGGGGGACACGATAGCCGTTTTCCAGTATCTCAGGGGCTGCCCCAAAGAAGAGGGAGTCAAGCTATTCTCCAAAGCACCTGAAGGCAGGACAAGAAGCAACGGGTGGAAACAGTCCTTCATTTAGTGACTGTTCAAGGTTACGACGGAACTGAAAAAGGTGACTTATGACTGGTCCTTGCACTTACGACCACTGCAGCATCCCACAGTTACATGATCAAAATCTGGCCGTTTGCCAACCAACATGTTTTTAAAATGGCTGCAGTATGCTGGGGTCACATGACTGCCATGTATCTGGAGGTTAAAACATACAAGGAACGGTTGCTGGAATTGGGTATGTCTAGTTTAATGAAGAGAAGGACGAGGGGTGACATGATAGCAGTCTTCCAATATCTCAGGGGCTGCCCCAAAGAAGAGGGAGTCAAGCTATTCTCCAAAGCGCCTGAAGGCAGGACAAGAAGCAACGGGTGGAAACTAACCAAAGAGAGAAGCAACCTAGAACTAAGGAGAAACTTCCTGACAGTTAGAACAATTAACCAGTGGCATGTGAGCAGGGGGTTGGACTAGACCTCCAAGGTCCCTTCCAACTTTATTATTATCATTACTATTACTATTATTACTACTACTATCTGCAATACGTCACACGTTCTTTTCTAAAGGTTAGAGATGAACGAGCGATTCCATAAAATGACACTGCTTGGCCATTGTTCTGATAACAAAGATCAGTTTCAAAGTTTCCAGTTATTGGTGTTTGTTTTGGAAAGAACAATCGATTATGGAGGACTTGAAGAGGCTGGAAAGATATTTATGATAACATGCAGCACAGAGTGTTTTTGAAGCACAAGACTTGAGGCTCTTTTTCCCGAGTTCAGCACAGGTAGTGTCCTCGGCTTACGACCACAGATGGGATCAGAATTTCTGTTGCAAGTCAAGGCAGTTATGGGTAGCCCTCGATTTACCACAGTTCATTTAGTGACTGTTCGAAGTTACAACGCCACTGAAAACAGCCCTGACCGTTTTTCACACTTACAACCCTTGCAGCCTCCCCAGGGTCAGGGGATCAAAATTCAGACGCTGGGCAACTGACTCGTATTTATGACGGTTGCAGTGTCCCCCCAGGGTCATGTGATCCCCTTTTGCGACTGTCTGACAAGCAAAGTCGATGGGGAAGCCAGATTCACTTAACAACCGTGTTGCTTACTTAACCACTGCCGTGATTCAAAACGTAATCAACGCATGTCTCACTTAGCAACAGAAATTTTGGGCTCAGTTGTGGCTGTAAGTTGAAGACTACCTGTATTAAGTCACACACACACACTTAGCAATGGAAACTTTTGGCAAAATCGTCATAAATGGCTGTAAATTCGGCCATGTTGCCAAGCATCCGGAATGTGGTCACATGACCAGTGGGGGAGGGGAGATAATCAGAATTTATGAATGGGGTCATAACTCCATCTTTTCCAGGTAGCGCATAATTTTGAACGGTCGCTAACTAATCGGCCATAAATTGAGGCCTATCTGAAAACAAGTTATGGGATTTAATTCTCAAAAACAAATGGGGATTATTTCACACAATGCACCTAAAAAAAAATAATCCATGAAAGAACTGGTTAATTTTTTTCCCAATGTGATTCTTTATTATTTAAATAGGAAGAGTATTCCTTCACATAAACAATTACTCAGCCATCACATAACCAACACACAAACATGACAAAATAAATATACAAGAGCACAGATCAATTTTTTTTGTTTAATTTAAATATTAAATAAATAAGAAATGACAGGGTTTTAAATTTTTTTTACCATTATCAGTGCCTGAAATGATAGGAACGCCAAGACAAAAAAAACCTCACAAAACAAACAACGAAAAAGAGTTAATTTTTTTTCTCTCTCTCTTTCTCTCTCTCTCTCTCTCCGCATTTTGTCCTCACGCGAAAGAAAAATCAAAACAAAAATCTTTTTTTCTTAAAAAAGCACTTCAGTTATAAAATATCTTTAAAAAAATTCCCCATTGGTAAAAGAATAAATAACAAAAATATATAAAAAATAACTTGGTTGCATCAAAATTACAAGCAAAAGTTAGACTTTTTTTTTCTTACTTAGAGGGAATATTGTTTTATTGATCAAAAAGTTGTATTTTCTTCCAGGAATTATTATTACTATTTGCCTTTCCTTTCTCTTGATGTGATGTCCAGTTTTAAAAGAAGCATAAATTTAATAAATAAACGTTTCAATAAATAGCCAAAAAAGAATTCAACATAAGGTGTTGCAAATATAAATTACATATATCTTTTTTCCCAAATTAGGGTGCTTACAGGGTGTCTACAGGAAAAATTTAAAAAGACACTGTGTTTTTTCCCCCAAAAACCTTTTCTGCAGAATGAAACAAGCTTCCTACGTTATTGGTGAATTAAATATTCAGACGAGCAGCCTCCCTTAAAACCACCATTTGCAGTGGAATCAGATTTAATGTTTGATTAGTACTTTTAACAAAAATCTACACACACCGTTTGAAAAGTAGAGAAAAGGGCGCGGAGAAGGAAAACCACATCGTGGACGCTAAACATCCCTCCTGAATCCATCTAGCCCTTGTAGCACACAGGTAGGAAAACTACAGGCAATCCTCGACTTACGACCACATTCGAGTCCAAAATTTATGTTGCTAAGTGAGAAATTTGTCAAGTGATTTTTTTTTTCCTGCCCCACTTTACAACTTTTCTTGCCACATTTCTTAAGTGGATCACTGCAGTTGCTAAATTAGGAACACCGTTGTTAAGTGGCTTCCCCTTTGACTTTGTTCATCAGAAGGTCGCAAAAGATGATCACACATGACCTCGGGACACGGCAACCGTCGTAAATACGAACCAGTTGTCAGGCATCGCAATGTAAATCATGTGACCCCGGGGATGCTGCAACGGTCATAAGTGTGAAAAATGGTGATAACTCACTTTTTTCCCCCGTGCCGCTGTAACTGTGAACGGTCACTAAATGAACTGTTGTAAGTCGAGGACTACCTGTACAGCGACGGCACTGACAAGTGACTTACAAGCAGTCCTCGCACTTACAACCGACACACCGTTCTCATGGTCACGCAACCAAAATTTGGTTGCTTGGCAACTGACATGTAATTGCAACAGATACAGCATCCTGGGATCATGCGATCCTTATTTATGACCTTCCTAGCTGGCTCTGGGCAAGCAAAGTCAGCAGGGGAAGCCAGATTCATTTAATGACCACACGATTCACTGGGAAGTGCAGTGATTTGCTTAATGATCGTGGCAAAAGAGGTCTTAAAATTAAGTGTGACTCATTTAACAACTGCCTTGCTTAACAAAAGAAAGTCTGATCTCACTTGTGGCCGTAAATCGAGGACTACCTGTATGTAGCTTGTGTGTATGAACAAAACACAATGAATGAACCTCAGGGCTGTCCACCGCTCCAAAGGTGTGCACTGAGTGCACTTTTAAATAATTTACAGTATAATTCAACTAACTACTTCCCCCCCCCCTGAAAAAAACCCTTCAACTTTTTTTTTTTTAAGGAAGTGCAATTTCTCTCTATTTTAAGTACTAAATGAGCTGCGATTACCGTCCCATTAGACTTTTATTTACACACCGAATACCACGTTAATACTTCATCTCGGTCGCTTTTCCCTTATGTTGTTTGCTTTTCGCCCTTGCTACAGGTGGTAAGCCAAGGCTGAGTGTTAACCGTCCTGTTTAGCACACCAACCAGTTTAGCTCAGATGGGCAACTTCAGGAGTCGACAACCCTTGGGCCTTTGGTAAAGTCACCCATCTGCGTGTTTGTGTGTGTTTATGCACGCGTGTTTTCTTTCTGTCTCCATCTTTACAGTGGTACCTTCTCCTCGGCATCAAAATATTTTAGTTTATAGCCTAGGAGGGTTGAGGACTACGGCTTTTAAGGCATCCTCACACTGAATGTAGAAGGGACTCCTGGTTCAGTCAAATCTGCAACTTGAATAGAGACCTCCCATGGCAATATAAATTAAGATCTATGCATTCTGAATGCGCTTCCTCCACTGGGCCTGTGTGAGAGCAAAAATCGTACCATCACAAGAACGGGAAGAGAAACCATTTTGCCACTGTGCGCATCACGTAACTGGTGATGTTACCTAGTTTGGTAATGAAACGTCTGCAAGAAAACTACCAAGCTCAGAGAGCACCAAGGACCCCACAATCTTCCTCCTCCTCTGCCAACTTCATTCCCTTCTAGCACTGATGACGTTACCTAGTTGGGTCGTGAAATGTCTGCAAGAAAACAACCAAACTCAGAGACCACCAAGGACCCCATAGTCCTTCTCTTCCTCTTCCTCCTCCTCCTCCTCTCTGCCCACTTCACTCCCTTCTAGCATGGATGAGGTTACCTAGTTGGGTCATGAAATGTCTGGAGCAGCCTTCTGATGTGGTCTGAAGGCACCAACAAATCTGAGTTTCTCAGGAACTTTGCACGCCAATCCTTTTCCCCACCAAAAACAGATGTTTTGTCATTCCTTACAACAGGGGTCTCCAAACTTGGCCATTTTAAGACTTGTGGACTTCAACTGCACAAGTCTTAAGCTTCAACTCCACTTCAACTGTTTTTGTGAAATTCTGCGAGTTGAAGTCCACAAGTCTTAAAGTGGCCAAGTTTGAAGACCCCTGCCCTACAAGAAGGCAGGATTTTGTTGTGTCTGTTTTCTGGTAGGCACCTCTCCAAGATCTATCCTGGAGATCAGATTTACAGCACAATCACGTGTGTAGTTGTGATTTCTGAAGGGACTTCCCTGTTTTCAAAGTTGCTGAGGGTCCTGTGTGTGAATTGAGGACCAGCAACTTAGAAGCTTTCATGTTGGAAGTGAGGGGGGGGAGTTACGGGTAGTCCTTGACTTACAACCATTTGTTTAGTGACCATTCAAAGTTACAACGGCTCTGTGAAAAGCGACTTTTTGACCTTTTTTTTCACAATTATGACTATTGCAGCATTCCCCCACGGTCACGTGATCAAAATTCAGACACCTGGCCAACTGGCTCCTATTTACGACGGTGGCCGTGTCCCGAAGTCACGTGATCTCCTTTTGCGCCCTTCTGACAGGCAAAGTCGATGGGGAAGCCGGGATTCGCTTAACAACCGTGTTGCTAACTGAACGACTGCCGTGATTCGCTTAATGACGGTGGCAAGAGAGGTTGCAAAATGGGGCAAAACTCACTGCCTTCCTTAGCAACAGAAATTTTTGGTGCTCCGTTGTGGATGTAAGTCAAGGACCAACCCCTGTACGTGAATTGAGGATTGCAACTTAGAAGCTTGGAAGCAAGAGGGAGAATTAGTCTTTAAAACCACATGGTTGCCCCCCCCCCCCAAAATAGGGGAGATTTAAGCACAGTGAAAATAATCTGATAAAGTAGCTAATAACCTTATTCTTTGAATTGTTATCTAACCCATTGTCTGGCTTTTGGATATGCTGAAACCCACAGTTCACGAAGTGTGAGGAGTGTCTGTGGAGATTTCCAGCCGTCCAGGTTGTGCTTGTCCCCAAAGATGCTTTTTTTCAAGAGGCAACTGGACTTTCTTGTTTTTCTCTGAAGACGTTTCGCTTCTCATCCCAGAAGCTTCTCCAGTTCTGACTGGATGGTGGGGAACGGAAGGATTTATACTCCTTGCAGACAGCTGGTCATTTGCATCCTTTTAGAGTCGTTGAGGCCACCTGGAGGTTTATCTCTATGTTCTCAGGGTCACCTGAGTGGTGCAAATGGCTGTGGAGCCTTCTTGGAACTGCTGAAAGGACTGTGTTGTAGACAGGAGATAGTTGATGTCGTATCCCTCCCCTCTGTTGTGAGAGGGCTGTTCAGTTTTGACATAAATGACCTCTTTGATCCCTCTTTCAATCCATCGGTCCTCTCTGTCCAGAATATGGACAAGGTTCAACAGTCCATCTACATTTAAAAGAAAAAGGCCACTCTTTTGAAGACAGCAAAGTCCACATTTTGGACAGAGAAGACCACTGGTTTGAAAGAGGGGTCAAAGAGGCGATCTAGGTCAAAATTGAACAGCCCTCTCTCAACAGAGGGGGAGGGATACGACATCATCTATCTCCAGTCTACAACACAGTCCTTTCAGCAGTTCCAAGAAGGCTCCACACCCATTCTGATTCAGGTGACCCTGAGGACACAGATGAACCCCCAAGTGGCCTCAACGACTCTCTAAAAGAATGCAAATGACCAGCTGTCTGCAAGGAACAAAAATCCTTCTATTCCCCACCATCCAGTCAGAGCTAAAGAAGCTTCTGGGATGAGAAGCGGAACATCTTCAAAGAAAAACAAGAACGTCCAGTTACCTCATGAAAAAGCACCTTTGGGGACAAGTGTGAGGAGTATTTACCTCAGGAGCCAACTGCAATTTCTAGAGAACATCCCACTCCTTCTTCTGGGCTTCTCCACAGCTGCTATTTCATGCTTTAGGAATCTAAAAATGGCACTGATTGCCCTCTAGCCAATTACAGGCAGTCCTTGACTTACAACCATTCGTTTAGTGGCCATTCAGTTACAATAGCACTGGGGAAAAAAAAGACTAACGACCGCTTTTCACACTTACGACCAGTGGCAGCATCCCTAAGGACACACGATCCAAATTTGGGAATTTGGCAACCGGTGTGTACTTAACGATGGTTGCATTGTCCTAGTGTCATGTGATCACTCTTTGTAACCTTCCCAGCCGGCTTCCGACAAGCAACGTCAATTGGGGAAGTCAGATTCCCTTACCAACTGCAGCAAATAGCTTGCTCACTGTGGCAAAAAGGCCGTAAAATGGGGCAAAGCTCACTTAACAGCCGCCTTGCTGAGCAAAAGAAATTTGGGGCCCATTTGCGGTCATAGACGGAGGACTACCTGTAAAATATCAATTGCCCCATCTAGATCCTTCTCACCGGCCTGGCTGGGTTCAAACTCAGGATTCGTTCTCTTGATAAGAGTGGACAAACCATAGACAGTGTCCTATTTGCATCTCTCCTCTTCCGCTCTTATCTCCCTCTGAAAATCTAGCCGTATCCCCGTGAATTAAGGGGGGTGCTGAATAAATCTGCTTTGCAAGAGACATTCACTTCCTTGCAGTGGTGGGATTCAGCTGGTTCGCACCGCTTCGGCAGAACCGGTAGCTAATGTTTTGTTGCCCAGGCCCAGAATGGACTTCCGGAAGTGGCATCCCCGCAGAGAACCGGTTGTTCACCTATTTGAATCCCACCACTGCTTCCTTGTCGTTCTTTAAGTGCACGCTGGACTTACGTATACTGGACGGTGAACCCCCCAACACCAAATCAAAGTGGTTCTTTGGAAGAGCTTTACCCCATATTTCTCGAAGGACAATTCCCCCCCTGTTTTTGTGAAACACAGAAAAAAAAATGTGGAAACCAAAGCTGAGAACCCACAAGCACAGTTTTGCCACGAATGTTTCAGCCAAAGTCCACAGGGAAGAGTAACTAGTAGTCTAGCCCATTTGTTCCTAGTCACCACCTGAAGGACGCCTCTGGCATTGAGGCCTGCGGTGCTCCTGAAGGATGACGACCACACGACAAAGAGAACCGAAACAGTCAGCAAAAAGGACTATCCAGAACCGATGGACCACTGGACCACGTTCACACACTTAAGAATCCTCCCCTACAAAACCTCCCCAGATTGGTCTATTTGTTAATCGCCTTTAAAAAAAAAAGACAGACAAAGGAATACTGTAGTTGCAAACTCCAAAAAAGCTTCCCTGAGAACTTTGCTTTGCTTTGTTTTTGTTTTTTTTTGTTTCCTGTTGCGTTTTCCGCTGGAGATCCGGAGCTGCTGTTTTGGAAAATAAAAAACAACGTGACTCTATAATACTTTTGCGACTTCTCGTGTCCAGCGGCTTTGGACCCCTTGGTTGAATCAGAACGCCAGCCCAGGTTTCGATGGAGGGACTGCAGTTCCGGCATCTCCTGAACAACCGATGACATGGAATTGACGTGTTACCTTGAGACATGACCAAAAGCAACGCGTGATTGTGGAGCCTTCCCCTGATGCAGAGTAAAATCCCTGTTCTTCGAATGATCTAAAGCTTGGAACAACTCTATTACGAAGTGTAGGAACTTAGCAGCCCGCGAAGATCCAAAATCTCCACCTACTTCCAAGCCCAGCTTTGAATCTATCGCCAGAAATGAAACGGGGTTCCTGCTGTTGGCCAGAGTGATGCCGTCAAGTCAACAAAACGAAACGAAACAACAACAACAAAAAAATGAGTTCATTTCTTCTTTTGTGAATGGCCTCTTGGTTAAGTTTTGGTCCTTTGATTCATTCATTCAACAAATAAACCTGAGTGAAGGTCTTCTAAAGTCTTCCAGATATTCTAACATCTTCTCTCTCTCACACACACACACGTTTCTTTCTTTTTTTTCTTGTCCTACCTATTAGACCTGAATTCCTTTAATTGCCTGTTTGATGCTTTCCAATAGATCCTTGTTTTCAGGATTCTGGTAGCATTCTTGATTGGTGTACATGTCGGTAAGAGTGTTCACGTAGGCATCAAAGTTCTGCTCACTGATTGGCTCCTGGGTTCCAAAAGAAACAGACAAACAGAAAGAAGCATAATTACCATCACTGTAAATCCTCACTTGGGAAACAGGGAAGTCATAATCAGAAAGACTCGTGAAGGCGTCTGAATTCAGAAAGAATAAGACAGTGGTTCTCAACCTTTTTAATGCCGCGATCCCCAACCGGTCGTAAGTCGAGGACTAAACCGGTCATAAGTCGAGGACTAAACCGGTCGTAAGTCGAAGACTACCCAACCGGTCGTAAGTCGAGGACTTTCCCTGCCCGGGAGCGCCACGCATGCGTGGTTCTGCCCCCTGCGCCGGCCGAGGCATAGCTGGCAAGCGGCAGAGACGGAGCAGGCCGACCACCAGCTGGCCCAGCTCAAGGGAGGTAAGGCACCCGCCGGAAAAGGGAAAAAAAATGGCGGACAGCCTTGCTTGGCGACCCCCGTGAAATGGTCGATCGACCCCAAATGGGGTCGCGACCCATAGGTTGAGAACCGCTGGAATAGGAGGATAGCAGAGTTGGAAGGGACCTTGGAGGTCTTCTAGTCTAGTCCAACTGCCTGCTCAAGCAGGACACCTCATACCATTCCATACCACCAGGAGCTGTGGTGGCCCGGTGGTTAGAAGGCAGTATTGCAGGCTAATTCTGCCCACTGCTAGGAGTTCGATCCTGACCAGCCCAAGGTTGACTCAGCCTTCCATCCTTCCGAGGTTGGCAAAACGAGGGTCCAGATTGTCGGGGGCAATATGCTGACTCTGTAAACTGTTTAGCAGGGGTAGTCAACCTTGGCTCTTTTATGACTCGTGGACTTCAACTCCCAGAATTCCTGAGCCAGCTGTGCTGGCTCAGGAATTCTGGGAGTTGAAATTCACGAGTCATAAAAGAGCCAAAGTTGACTACCCCTGGTTTAGAGAGTGCTAAAAGCACTGTGAAGCAGTGTATAAGTCTAAGTGCTATTGCTATCGTTATTCCAGACAAATGGCTGCCCAATTTCTTCATGACCTTGTCAAACCTGCTACCACTTAAACCTCTAAATAGAAATGATCCTTGGCTCCATTTGTTGAGAAAGGTATATATATATATATATATTTTCATTAATTTTTTATAATCACAAATCCTTAATATTTTATCAGCAACATATTGTCTGGGTTCCAATATTTAGCTTACTAATGCATGTTAAACTCCTTTCTCTCTACCTCGTTTTCTAGCCTCTGATAAAATGTATCCCATGTTCTAAAGCAGGGGTCCCCAACCTGCGGGCCGTGGCCCAGTAGTGGGCTGTGGGACAGGCTGGCCAGTGCGTGCATGTGTGCGTGCACACCCCCTCACTTGCGCTAGCGCTGTAGCCACGGGGTGCAAAAATAGGATGTTGCACTTCAGCGCACGAAAACGGGCTGCCACTGCACTGCAAGGTGCAAAAACAGCTGCCACTGCACAGCAGAGTACAGAAACAAGGCACTGTGCCATGCAAGAACGGGGCAGGGCTAGTGATTATCACGTGCATGCTCGCGGCCCCGTGCGCACGCACACGGACACACATGTGTAAAATGCTTTCCCCTCCCTTTTCCTCTGGTCCACCAACCGACAAAGGTTGGCGACCTCTGTTCTAAAGTAATCTGAATCTTCTTTCTCCTTCATTTTCAATGTAAGTCTGTCTATTTCTGCACAATCCAAAATTTTTCCTGATTATCTCTGATTATCGCTGGTAATTCTTCATCTTTCCCATATTGAGCAAATACAATTCTCGCTGCCGTTAATATATGTAACATTAAATATGCACATTCTTTCTCATAATTTCCCGCAATTATACCTAACAGAAATAATTCTGGCTTAAAATCTACGTAGTTTTTTTTGTCATTTTCTTTAATCATATATGTATTCTTGACCAAAATGTTTTAGCCTTAGGGCATGTCCACCAAAGATATGTGCCTGGTTTTTGTCTACATTTCCAACAATTGCTAGACATATTTTTGAGAAAGGCATAATTTTATTAGAAGTCCGGTGTTTTGCAGTAAGGCCTAGCCAGAACTGAGCATCGCGCGCCAAAATCCCTAAGTTCAACTTTTTCCTCCCTTAAGTGCCTCCCATCTCTGACCTCCCAGATGACCAATCAGGTTCAAGCAAGATGTTTTTGGGACAGTCACTTCAAGCTATGTTGGTATGCATCTGCCTTCTTCTCCCAGCTGGGTGACCTTGAAGCAGCATCTCAGGGAAATACAGCAGTTACTTTCGTTTCCCCCCAAGCATCCCCCCCCCAGAATTCATGGCAGACTGTCACCACATGATAAGAAAGCATAGGCAGGTGTAAGGTGGCAGCTGACAGATCTCCTGGTTTCTAGTCTGGTGCCTTAACCACTAGACCCGGGGTAGGCAACCTTGGCTCTTTTATGACTCGTGGATTTCAACTCCCAGAATTCCTGAGCCAGCATGGCTCAGCTTGGAACCCTCTCCCTGTCCCCTCAGCATGGCTGGCTCAGGAATTATGGGAGTTGAAGTCCACGAGTCATAAAAGAGCCGAGGTTTGCCTGCCCCTGCACTAGACAGAACTGGCTCCCTAAATATCTTATACAGGTAGTCCTCAACGTACGACTATAATTGAGCCCAAGGTTTTAGTTGCTAAGTGAGACATTGGTTAAGTGACTTTTGCCCCATTTTACGACCTTTTCTTGCACAGTTGTTAAGTGAATCACTGCAGGGGTTAAGTTAGGAACACGGTTCCCCCCCATTGACTTTGCTCATCAGAAAGTCACAAAAAATCACAGGGCCCCGGGATTCAGTTGCCAAGCGTCTAAATTTTGATCACGTGACCAGGGGGATGCTGCAACAGTCGTAACTCTGAGTCACTCTTTGCAGTGCTGTTGTAACTTTGAATGGCCACTAAATGAACTGTTGTAAGTCGAGGACTACCTGTATTTTTCATTTTAATCTTTGGCTGTTCCTGCCTGGTTTCAAACGGGGGACCTTTCGTGCGTAATAACGGCTGCATGACAGAAACACCAACTCAAAAAAACCCTTATTATTATTAATAATAAGGTACAATCCGCTTTCTGAACGGAGTTATTTCAGCGGTGATCTATGCATTTTGTGGAGAATTGAAGAGCTGAAGAGCAAAGAGCATAACTTGCGCAGATCCTGGTCCCACACCAGTTGCACAATGTTGTGTCTCTAAGCCCGGGAGAAAGGAATAAACTGCAAATAACACACTGAACATATATGAAATAGATACAAGCAGCAGGAGGTCTGCTACCCTCATTAACCAGGCCATAAATAATGGCTAATGAGGTTCTCTAACAGTTAATCACAGTCCAGAGGGCAGCGATGCAGATTCCGTATGCTAGCGGAGGGGAAGGGAAGGCATTTCAGTCAGGAATAATTGCCCGTGCAGTGCTGGAAAAGGAAGGCATCTCTGGAGAAGATTTATAAACTAGCATAAAAATGCCCGAAGGAGCGTAGGATATAAGACCTATAAGGGTATTTGTTATAGTATAATGAATGCTGGTATAAAAACAACACCCGAACAGTCCCAGAAAATGGAAATCGTGCATTAGATGGCACGTGGTAGATGGTTCCTGGTGAGGAACAAAACATTAGCAAGAGTATTAAACAGTTATCATTTGGTGGGCCATGCCAAATTGTTCAACAACCCCTTCTAAAAAAATTCAAGAGCAAAACATTCATCTGAGCGTACCCCCTTTCTACTGTTGCCATCTATTGTCTCTTGATATAATTTTTTACAATGAAGTCATAGAAGGATAGAGTTGGAAACGATTTGGGAGATTTTCTAATTCCACCCTCTGCTCAACTTTTTCCTCTGTAAAACTTCCACCTATGGGGTCCTTGGGGCTCTCCGAGTTTGGTTATTTACCTGCAGACGTTTCATTTCCCAACTAGGTAAATATCATTAGAGCTGGAAGGGAGTGGGGTTTGCAGAGATAAGGAGAAGGAGAAAGAGAAGGTGAATGGGAGGAAGAGGAGGAAGAGGAGAAGGAGGAGGAGAACTGTAGGCTCCCAGAATTGAAGTCACAATGGCACTGAAAAAAGTGCCCCCCAAGCCACAGCCGAGGAAGACACCTGCCTGCCCACCCGGTGGCGCTCTTCCTCCTGTCCGAGGTTTTCATTGTTGTGATGTTGCCATATCTCGGATGTTGCCATATCCTAAAAGTGGTACAATGGGTGAAAAGGTTGAAAAGCCCTGCCCTAGATTACATACAGAAGAGAGGAGAGGAGAGCAAGCAAATAACCAAGCTAAGAGAATAGAATAGAATAGAATAGAATAGAATAGACAGATTGTAGAATAGAATAGAATAGAATAGAATAGAATAGAATAGAATAGAATAGAATAGAATAGAATAGACAGATTGTAGAATAGAATAGAATAGAATAGAATAGAATAGACAGATTGTAGAATAGAATAGAATAGAATAGAATAGAATAGAATAGAATAGAATAGAATAGAATAGAATAGAATAGACAGATTGTAGGAATAGAATAGAATAGAATAGAACAGAATAGAATAGAATAGAAATACAGAATAGAATAGAAATACAGAATAGAGTAGAATAGAATTACAGAATAGAATAGAAATACAGAATAGAGCAGAATAAAATAGAATAGAACAGAATAGAATAGAATAGAATAGAATAGGAGCTGGAAGGGACCTTGGAGGTCTTCTAGTCCAGCCCCCTGCTCAAGCAGGAGAACCTATACCGTCTCAGACAGGTGAATGTCTAATCTAGTTGGGCAATGAAATGTCTGCAAGAAAACAACCAAGTTCAGAGAGTACCAAGGACCCCACGCCGGGATATTTTTTAAATTAAATTTCCACACCATCCATTTCACCCAAGTGACTCTGAGCACTTTACAGCAGCACAATAAAACCATACAAATACACAAATAACAGCATAGCTCCTTACCATGTGTGGAAGGCGGATATTGGCAAGACTTTGGATAAGGGTCTGGCTCAGCCCTGAGAGCTCCAGGAAGAGGGCTTCGTTCTGCTCCTCTATCATCTTGTTCTCCTCTTCGATGGTCTTGAGGTTCTTCTCCATGCTGGAGATCTGCCAGAGGCAAAGGAGAAGGGTTACAGGAGGCTTGGCCAGTACTGTAGCTTTTGAAAGCTCAGTGAAGGTTCTAGAACAATTTAGTCCAAAGGTGCTTTTTAAAAAAAGGCAACTGGACTTGGTCTTTCTTTGAAGGCATTTTGCTTGTCATCCAAGAAGCTTCTTCCGTTCTGACTGAATGGCGGAGGATGGGAGGATTTATATTCCTTGCAGTCATCTGGTCGTTAGTACTCTCCCTGAGAGTCGTTGAGGCCGCTTGGAGGTTTATCTGTGCCCTCAGGGTCACCAGAATAGTGTGCAAAATGGATGTGGAGCCTTCTTGGAACTGCTGAAAGGACTGCGTTGTAAACAGGAGATAGGTAGGCTCGTATCCCTCCCCCTTTATTGAGAGAGGGCTGTTCAGTCTTAATGTAGCCTCTTTGACACCCCCCTCTTGCACACACATTTCCACTATTCAGGTGGCCCTGAGGGCACAGATAAACCTCCAAGTGGCCTCAACGTCTCTCAGAGAGAGAGAGAGAGCTAATGACCAGGTGACGGCAAGGAATATAATCCTTTCATACAGAGAAGAGCAACAAAGATGATCAGGGGATTGGAGGCTAAAATATATAAAGAACGGTTGCAGGAATTGTCTAGTTTGATAAAGAGAAGGACAAGGGGTGACATGAGAGCAGTGTTCCAATATCTCAGGGGCTGCCCCAAAGAAGAGGGAGTCAAGCTATTCCCCAAAGCAAGAAGCAGTGGATGGAAACTAATCAAGGACAGAAGCAACCTAGAAGAAGGAGAAATTTCCTGACAGTGAGAACAATAATCAGTGGAACAACCTGCCTCCAGAAGCTGTGAATGCTTCAACATTGAAAGCTTTTAAGAAGAGATTGGACAACCATTTGTCTGAAATGGTATAGGGCAGGAATCTTTAAACTTGGCCCTTTTATGACTTGTGGACTTCAGCTCCCAGAATTCCTCAGCCAGCATGCCTGGCTGAGGAATTCTGGGAGTTGAAGTCCACAAGTCATAAAAGGGCCAAGTTTGAAGACCCCTGGTATAGGGTTTCCTGCCTGAGCAGGAGGTTGGACTAGAAGATCTGCAAGGTCCCTTCCAACATCATCATCATCATCATCATCATCATCATCATCATCATCATCATCATCATCATCATGATCCACCATTCAGTCCAGTTCCTATTTGAAAAAGCACCTTTGGTAGAACCATGACCTGGATGACTGAGAATGTCCACAGAGAGAGCAATTTACGGTGTGTGGACTTCAACTTCCAGAATCTCCCATTTTGGCTGGGGAATTCTAGGAGTTGAAGTCCACCACATCGTAAAGTTGCCAAGGTTGGGGAACACTGCTCCCTTTCAGCCACTTTTTTCTACCCACCATTGGCCTGTGTTTTGATGGTCCATCACAATAACAACATGCCAGCCTACCTGTGACTGCAGCTTCACCATTGCTGCTTCCATCTCACTGTTGGATTCATTCAGTTCACTGATTTCATTGTTTAACTGTTTGATTTCTTCGTCATTCTCTAGAACTTTAAAACACAAGAGGGGAAGAAAACTGCCATCATCCCGGTGACAACAACAACACCTTAGGTTTTTTTTTTTTCCAAACCCAGCCCCAGATGTATTCAAATATTTTCTAAAGAAAAGAAGAAACAGGTGACATGAAAGGAGTGTACCAGTATTGAGGGGCTGCCAGAAAGAAGAGGAGTCAAATTATTCTTCAAAGCACCAGAGGACAGGACAAGAAACAATGGTTGGAAACTGATTAAAGAGAGAAGCAAGCTAGAATTAAGGAGAAACTTCCGGACATTCAGGACAATTAACCAGTGGAACAGCTTGCCTCCAGATATCGTGGGCGCTCCATCACTGGAGATTTTTAAGAAGAGACTAGACAGTCACTTGTCTGAGTTGGTATAGGTCCTCCTGCTTGAGCAGGGGGCTGGACTAGAAGACCTCCAAGGTCCCTTCCAGATCTATTCTATTCTATTCTATTCTATTCTATTCTATTCTATTCTATTCCATTCCATTCCATTCCATTCCATTCCATTCTATTCTATTCTATTCTATTCTACATTTCCCAATTTGTTATTAGGAATCATAATGAATCATAAAAGCAACAAATTAAACTCATCAGCCCCAAGAAATTAGGTTGGCCAATGCAGGTAGTCCTCGACCTATAACCACAACCGGGTCCATAATTTCCGTCGCAAAGTGAGGTTTGTCTCATTTTATCCTTTTTTGCCACAGTTGAGTCACCGCATTTGTAAAGCGGATTGGGCGGTCGTTGAGCGAATCTGGCTTCCCCCGCTGACTTTGCTTGCCAGAAGCCAGCTGGGAAGGTCACAAATGGTGATCATGTGACACTCCCCTCCCGGGACAGTGCACCCGTCATAAATTCATGCCAGTTGCTAAGTTTTTTTGGATTTTGATCACGTGACCATGAGGATGGTGCAGCCGTCGTAAGGGTGAACACTGATCATAAATTACTTTTTTTCAATGCTTTTCAAACTTCAGTTGGTCACTAAAAGAGGGGACTACCTATAGATCAGGGGTAGGCAACCTTGGCTCTTTTATGACTCGTGGACTTCAACTTCCAGAATTCCTGAGCCAGCCATGCTGAGGGGAAAGGGAGAGGTTTCCATACTGAGCCATGCTGGCTCAGGAATTCTGGGAGTTGAAGTCCACGAGTCATAAGGGGGCCAAAGTTTCCCCCATGCTGGCTCAGGAATTCTGGGAGTTGAAGTCCACCAGTCATGAAGGGGCCAAGGTTGCCTAACCCTGACCTATAGGTAGAGGCAGTCCTACTTAATGCTGGTTGCCTAGCAACCATTTAAAGTAATGACGGAGCCCCCAAAAGTTCCAATGGCCCCACCCACTCTTTGCATTTTGGGTGCTTGGCAGCCAGCTTGCATTTACAACTCTTTGCAGCATCCTGCGGTCACATGACCAGAATTTTTGTAGGGGGGGATTTGGCCAGTTTTCAGTATTCTGGTTTCTGGCAAAAACCACTCCCCATTAGGTATAATGGCTTCATTTAACAACCCTCTTGTTCATTTAACGACCATTGCAAAAAAGGTTGTAAAATCAAGCCCGGTGATATGGTGACCCATTTAATGACTACCATGGTCTAACAGCTGTAATTCCCTGCCCCGTTACGGTCACAGATTGAGAACTATTGGTATTCATGATTAGATTTCTTGAACAAAATTTCTTTGGAAAGATTATACATTTTGTGGACATATTGGAGAGATTGCAAAGAGAAGCAGAATCTGTTCATAACTGTGAGGGACTTCCAAAGTGCAAGGGAATATCTTGCTGAAATTGTAGTGCCATTTTTAAACAAATTAGGTCGTTCAAATTTAACCTGTATGGGTCATCCTGATCAGAGAAGAGTATGAATACGGTGGTTATGTACAATGTATAAAACAAAGGTGCACGGACTGATGGTATTACCTAGTTGGGTAATGAAATGTCTGCAAGAAAATAACCAAGCTCAGAGAGAGCACCTGGCGCCCCAATGTTAGATTGCTCTGCCCCCCAAATTACAAAACTAGCTGAATAATAAGACAAATTATTTTTACCATCGCTGGTCTTGAATTTAGCATTGAGTATATCATCCCCTGAGATTTTCCCTTTTTTTCCAGCAAAAGTAGCTCTTGGACACCCCGATAAGCTGAAAGAAAAAAGAAAAAAATTAGAACTTCCAAAAGGAGCTGTAACCGCGCAATAATTCAAGCTTAATTCTGGCTGACATGATGACATGATGCAGTACGGTATATGTTGAAAAAATGTGTCCTAACTTGTTCTCCTCCCTCCCTCCCCCCTTCCCTCCCATTTCCTATTTCCCTCCCTCCTTCCCTCCCATTTCCTTCCTTCCTTTTTCCCTCCCTCCCTCCCATTTCCTTCTTCCCTCACCCCAATTTCCTTCCTTCCTTCCTCCCATTTCCTCCCTCCCTCCTTCCCTCCCATTTTCTTCCTTTC
>NW_015388828.1:59641-88003 GCF_001527695.2 Protobothrops mucrosquamatus
TTTCCTCCCTCCCTCCCTCCTTCCCACTTCCTTCCTTCCTTCCTCCCTCCCTCCTTCCGTCCCATTTCCTTCCTTCTTCCCTCCCTCCCTCCCATTTCCTTCCTTCCTCCCTCTCTCCCATTTCCTCCCTCCCTCTCTCCTTCCCTCCCGTGATTCTGGGCACACAACAAATAAAACAGAAAATATGAAAACTGCAGGTAGAAATATAAAAGCCACATTAATGTGGGTAATTAAATCTTATTCCTTACAATAACCCCGAAGACCTCTGTTATCGACATCCATTAATATTAAATCTGGCATAGCTCGGTGAATTCGTTACATGATTGTTAATCGGGTAGATTGAGTCAGGAAATGTTAGGAATGGACAAGCAGTCAGTTTCAAATCCTAAAATATTGCTAATTGTTGAAGCCAAGTATAAATTAGATAGCTTTCGATTGTGCTATACAGATAATCCTCAACTTATGACCAGACTGTCTGTGGCTGACCCAGGAAGTCGTTAAGTAAGTTGCAACCTTTTTACCCTGGTTGTTAAGCGAATCACACAGTCATTCATCAAATCTGACTTTGCTTGTCAGAAGCTGGCTGGGAAGGATGCAGACGGTGATCACGTGACCCCAGGACACGTGCCGCTTGCCAAATGCCCAAATTTTGATCATGTTACCGTGGGATGTAGCGACAGTTGTAAGTGCGAGGACCTGCTGTAAATCACTTCTTTTCAGTGCTGTTATAGCTTTGAACAGCTGGCTGCCAAAGAAATGGTTTTACGTCAGCTCTACCTGTATCACACACAACAGCAGTCACAGAGAAAATATTATACTGTCTGGCACTACAATGTTCTTGTACCAGTAATCGATTTAATCACTGTGTGCTCTGTCCAATGATGGTCATGCACGCAGGCACTTTTTTTGAACGTTTGAAGAATGCACGAGCAACGGATGAATCATCAGACTGGAAGTATCTGATAAGCTGCTCTCTCATTTTATTTTTGTTGCATGGGCTGTACAAGCCAATGTTTCCTTCCATACCAATTACTATGATGACATTTCAGCCTCCAGCCATAAGCAGTATATTTTGCTTGCCTGTCCCGTCAATTTCAGATTAAAGGTTACCATAAAACTAGCCAATCTCCTTGTCTTCTGCTTGGTTGACGGGAGCGTACACTTGGATCGCTGTTCTAGTAAAGGGTTCTTTAAAGAGCCCTGGAGGCGCAGTGGCTGGAATGCACTATTGCAGGGAAACTCTGCCCACAGCCTGAAGTTCGATCCCGATAGGGCTCGAGGTTGACTCAGCCTTCCATCATCCTGAGGTCAGTAAAATGAGGAGTCACATTGTTGGAGGCAATACGCAAACGGTGCTTACATTGTAAACTGCCCCGAGAGTGCTGTAAAGCAGGGGTCCGCAACCTGTGGCCCGTGGCCCAGTAGTGGGCCGTGGCCTGCTGGCCACCGCGCCGTGGGACAGGCTGGCCAGTGTGCGCGCATGTACATGCACACCCCCTCACTTGCATTAGCACCATAGCTGTGGGGTGCTAAAACAGGATGCCGCACCACGGGGTGCAAAAACAGGCTGCTGCTGCGCCTTGGGGTGCAAAAATGGGACACCACCGTGGCATGGGGCACAAACACAGGTCGCTGTCATGCTACAAGGTGCATAAATGGCCGCTGCGGTACCGCGGGGTGCAAAAACAGCCGCCGTGCCATGCAAGAATGGGGCAGGGCTAGTGAGTATCATGCGGGTGCTAGCCCCGCCCTGTTTGCGGCACGCACATGCTAAGCAGATGCTATTCTGAGAATTGTTTTCTTGGAAAGGATTCACTCTAGCAAATGTTTCAGTTCTGATTTTGAAAATAGAAGATCACTGAAGAGTTTGGAAACTTAAGAGAATAACAGAGTTGGAAGGAACCTTAGAGGTCTTCTAGTCCAACCCCCTGCTCAAGCAGGAGAGCCTATACCATTTCAGATAAATTGTGGTCCAATCTCTTCTGAAAAACCTGCAGTGTTGGAGCACCCACAACTTCTAGAGGCAAGTTGTTCCGCTGATTAATTGTTCTAACTGTCAGGAAGTTTCTCCTTAGTTCTAGGTTGCTTCTCTCCTTGGTTAGTTTCCATCCATTGCTTCTTGTCCTGCCTTCAGGCGCTTTGGAGAATAGCTTGACTCCCTCTTCTTTGGGGCACTGGTTAATTGTTCTCACTGTCAAGAAGTTTCTCCTTAGTTCTAGGTTGCTTCTCTCCTTGATTAATTTCCATCCGTTGCTTCTTGTCCTGCCTTCAGGGGCTTTGGAGAATAGCTTGACTCCCTCTTCTTTGGGGCAGCCCCTGAGATATTGGAATACTGCTATCATGTCCCCCCTCGTCCTTCTCTTCATTAGACTAGACATACCCAATTCCAGCAACCGTTCTTTGTATGTTTTAGCCTCCAGTCCCCTGATCATTTTTGTTGCTTTTCTCTGTACTTGAAGAAAATGTGTTTGACTGATGTTACATTCACTTTCAAACAAAATATTTTTGACTTCTTTGAGAGGAGAAGGATTGATTTTTCTAATTTCTGCTTTTTTATTATTTTTCTCCTTTGTCAGGCAGAGGAAAATTAGAAAAAGAAAACATCTATTTTATGTTTGTGGTAAATTTGTTTCTCAGTGGCATATTTCCCCTCAGGTTTATAAGCAGTATTTTTTTTATACATCCATTAGAAATTCATTATGACATGAACAGCCTTGCATTTGGGTAAGAATTTATATATCAGAGGAACTCGGTTGCAGATTGCCCATAAAAAGATACAGTCATACGACTTGGCCCTAAAATGAAGTTTTTAATGGAAGGGAATGCTTGATGTCTCCCAAATTTGGATTTCTGGAACTTGCTATATTACATTGTTAAGATAGTCCTCGACTTACAGTCATAGCTGGGACCAACATTTCCATTGCTAAGCAAGACGGGGGCTTAAGTGAGTCATGCTCCGACTTTACAACCTTTTTTGCCACCTTTGTTAAGCAAATCATTCCACTTGTTAACTGAATCTTAGGGTCAATAAGCAAATATGGATTTTTCCATTGATGTTGCTTGTCAGAAGCTGGCTGGGAAGATCACAAATGCAATCATGTGGGATGCTGCAACTGTCGTAAGAACACGTCAGTGGCCGAGCCTCTGAAATCTGATCACATGACTATGAGGATGCTGCGACAGACATTAGGACAAGGACCTGATGTAAATCACTCTTTTTCAGTGCCAATGTAACTTCAAATGGTCACTAAAGGAAAGGTTGGTCACTAAAGAAAATTGTACTGTACTGCTTAGGACTTAGATTTGAGCATTCCACAAGATACCATTATTAAGGAGAATTCTAACCAGCATTCGCCATACAGATATCCTCGATGTATAACAGTTATTTGTACATTCAAAGTTAATAGAATAGAATAGAATAGAATAGAATAGAATAGAATAGAATAGGAGTAGAACAGAACAGAACAGAACAGAACAGAATAGAAGTAGAGTAGAGTAGAGTAGAATAGAGTAGAATAGAATAGAATAGAATAGAATGGAATGGGAATGGGAATGGGAATGGGAATGGGAATGGGAATGGGAATGGGAATAGGAATAGAATAGAATAGAATAGAATGGAATGGAATGGGAACGGGAATAAGAATGGAATGGAAGGAACAGAACAGAACAAAACAGAATCGAATAACAGACTTGGAAGGGACCTTGTAGGTCATCTAGTCCAACCCCCCGCTCAGGCAGGAAACCATATACCATTACAGACAAATGGCTGTCCAATCTCTTCTTAAAAACTTCCAGTGTTGAAACATCCACAACTTCTGGAGGCAGGTTGTTCCACTGGTTAATTGTTCTAACTGTCAGGAAGTTTCTCCTTAGTTCTAGGTTGCTTCTCTTCTTGGTGAGTTTCCATCCGTTGCTTCTTGTCCTGCCTTCCGGTGCTTTGGAGAATAGCTTGACTACCTCTTCTTTGGGGCAGCCCCTGAGATATTGGAGCACTGCTATCATGTCCCCCCTCGTCCTTCTCTTCATTAAACTAGACAGACCCAATTCCAGCAACCGTTCCTTATATGCTTTAGCCTCCCCTGATCATTTTTGTTGCTCTTCTCTGAAAAAAGAGCAACACTTACGACTACTGCAGGATCCCCATGGTCATGTGATCAAAATTCAGACTTGGTTTGGCAACTGGCTGGTAGTTATGATGGCTGCAGTGTCCCCAGGAGTCACAGGATCCCCTTTTATGACCTTCGGACAAGCCAAGTCAATGGGGAAACCAGATTCACTTAACAACCGTGTTACTAACTTAAGAACCGTAATGATTCAGTTAACAACAGTGGCAAGAAAGGTCGTAAAATGGGGGCAAAACTCACTCCAGAACTGTCTCGCTTAGCCACGGAAATTAAGGTAAGGGCTCAGCTGTGGTTGTAAGCTGAGGAGCACCTGTCATAAAAATGGGCATAAAACAGGGATATTTAATCTTTGTAGAATTTAATCTTTATAGGGGCTTGGAGAGCACGTATGAGGCTGAAAGACTGAATATATTACAAAAAAAAAGTTATTTAGAGTGCTCGTGGAGGCTGGTGACGAAGACATCTCACAGTAATAAGGATATTGTGACGTGGACATGAAAGCTACTGGAAATCAAAAACAATATTTGAGGATCAAGATCACGTGAAGTGTTAATACCACTTTACAACGACTTGGTAAGGCCACACCTGGAATACGGCATCCAGTTTTGATCACCACGATGTAAAAAAGATGTTGAGACTCTAGAAAGAGTACAGAGAAGAGCAACAAAGATGATCAGGGGACTGGAGGCTAAAGCATATAAGGAACGGTTGCTGGAATTGGGTATGTCTAGTTTAACGAAGAGAAGGATGAGGGGGGACATGATAGCAGCCTTCCAATATTTGAGGGGCTGCCCCCCAAAAGAGGGGGTCAACCAATTCTCCAAAGCACCTGAAGTCAGGACAAGAAGCAACGGATGGAAACGAATGAAGGAGAGAAGCAACCTGGAACTGAGGAGAAATTTCTTGTGTGAACAATTAATCAGGGGAATGACTTTCCCCTCAGAAATTATGGATGCTCCAACACTGGAAGTGTTCAAAAAGAGACTGGACAACCATCTGTCTGAAATAGGGTTTCCTGCCTGAGCAGGGGGTTGGACTAGATGACCTCCAAGCTCCCTTCCAACTCTTATTGTTCTTGTTATTGTGTCACGCTGGATGCTTGAAATTTACCTTCTGTGAGTGAGGAAGCTTCCATTGGCGTGGCCTGAACCATCGCAGCCAGGAGTTGGGCAAGTGGGACCCTCATTCTTGAGCGACTTCCATGAAAAGGAGGAGCCGTTGAGGGAACCTTCCTTCTGCCTCCGGGCTGCAAGGGGACAGCCTGAGGCACTGCGATGGGAGGCGTATTTGCCACTGATGTGTCCGAGTCCAACACACCCAGGAACAGGGCACCTAGAGAAGTACAAAAAGGTCTTAAGGAATGACAACTGAGAATAGGAACCCGACCTCTCCCCTTCCCGTCTTACGGAATCTGATTCGCTCAGAGGCGTGAGTCCCCGACTTACGACCGGTGGTGGGATTCAGCCGGTTTGCACTACTTCGGCAGAACCGGTAGCTATTTTTTTGTTGCCCAGGCCCAGAATGGAAGCGGCTTCCACACAGAGAAACGTTTGTTCACATATTTCAGCGGTCTTCAAACTTGGCCCTTTTGTGACTTTCTGGACTTCAACTCCCAGAATTCCTCAGCCAGCATGGGGGAACTGTGGCCCCTTCATGACTTGTGGACTTCAACTCCCAGAATTCCTCAGCCAACATGGGGGAACTAAGGCCCCTTCAGGACTTGTGGACTTCAACTCCCAGAATTCCTCAGCCAGCATGGAGGAACTAAGGCCCCTTCAGGACTTGTGGACTTCAACTCCCAGAATTCCTCAGCCAACATGCCTGGCTGAGGAATTCTGGGAGTTGAAGTCCACAAGTCATAAAAGGGCCAAGTTTGAAGGCCCCCTGACACATTTAAATCCCACCACGGCTTACGACCCTGCTTGAGCCCAACGTTTCTGTTGCTAAGCGAAACGTTGGTCAAGTGAAATTTTCCTCCATTTTGCGACCTGTCTTGCCACAGCTGTGTAGTGAATCCCTGCAGTCGTAACTCGAGGACTACCTGTATCCACCTGTGGAATCGTTCCCAAGGACCAGTTGTTAATATCACTGTAATACACTGTCATTCAAAAGCATACATCAGTGTTTGCTACAGGGGGGTGCTGTTAAAAAAAAAAAGGGAATGTATAAAAGGGAATATTTGGAGCTCAGGTGTTGAATTGTGATCAGCTCAGCAGAAGGAGGAGGGGGAGGGGGAGGAGGAGGAGGAGGAGGAGGAGGACTGTGGGGTCCTTGGTGCTCTCTGTGTTTGGTGGGTTTTTTTGCAGATGTTTTATTACCAAATTAGGTAACTGTCAATGCTGCTAACATCGGATGTTTTTGCATTGATAACAGATGGAAATGTAGCCAACTTTTACCTTTTGCTTTTAGAATTAGATGATGCTGGGAGGGGGGGATGTGACCGAGAGTCCAGCTAGAAACAACAACACTAAATCTAGCATGAGAAACAAGGTTATTGTAACCAGAACTGATAAGGAATTGGCGGGCTAGAGAACTGGATAGGAAGCCCGTGCTTCAAGCTAATTGGGGAATGTGATTTATGACCGTCAATTGAAGGAGGGAATTGTGCTTTGATACTATGTGCTCAGGGGAGGGGAATCCATTTTTTGGCTTCAACTATGTTAGTGCCGATGTTATGCTACTCAAAATAAAGATTCTTTAAGGTAAACAATGCCTCGAAGTTCTTTTGAAGAGTTTCATCTGTCGGAACCATGACAGTAACATCATCGGTGCACTGATGATATTACCTAGATGGGTAATGAAACGTCTGCAAGAAAACAATCAAGCTCAGAGAGCACCAAGGACCCCACAGTCTCCCCCCTCCACCTCCTCTACTCTGCACCCCCTACTCCCTTCTAGCACTGATGCTGTTACCTAGTTTGGTAATGAAACATCTGCACAGTCATTGTTCTCCTCCTCCTCCTCCTCCCCCCTTTCTCCCTCAAACCCCATTCCTTTCTAGCACTGATGCTACCTAGTTTGGTAATGAAACGTCTGCAAGAAAACCATCAAGCTCAGAGAGCACCAAGGACCCCAGAAAAGGGAATCTTTTTTGGGGGGGGGGGTCACTACCACCCTGGAGGTGGCAACTAGGCTGACAGCAAACCTCATCTTCCCCCTCACTCCCAGTTTCCATACCCACCCATCTTTCATTCTCATATCGCTCTACTCTCATTGTTTTCTTTGTCACTGTTTATAACATTGTTCCACTATTTTGCTGCTGTTAATGTTTGCCGTTATTTTCATTTCTCCCTTTTTATTGTCGTAAGCCTCCTAGACTAGCCCCACGGCGAGACGGGTGAGAATAAATATAATTTAACCAATAAAATATATCTGGTGGAATAGAAGTTGAGCTACCCCTTTATGCAGCGAAACCGTTAGGAATCTCAAAGGCAATTGTCAACATATATACTGTGGTTTGGCTTGAGTTTCATTATTCTGTGTTTCATTGTTATCGCCATCAGCATTTTAATTTTGTTCCATTAGAAAAAAAGAAAGCAGAGGAGTTAACAACGGAGAAGCCCACCGTGGCTATTTCATTCCCCCTCTGAGATAATTTGGAAACCCTGGCCCTGTTTTAAATCACGCGCAAATGTGGCGCAAATCACCTATAATATCCCTGCAAGCAGGATGCTGACTACATTCATAACAGCCTCGCTGTTTATGTGATCGTAAGGAATTGACGGAAATCTCGAGAGAAAGAGAGACGGAAAGGCGAAGGCGACAATTCAACAGCACCACCGTTACATATTTTACATTGCTAATTTAACGTTCATTGCCTTCGTATTATAAAAAACAAACCAGCATCTTATTGGCGCCAACAGCTGGCTTGAGATCTACATACAGGGTGTCTATATGAGATTGTGGGAGAGAGTTTCAAAATGTTTTCTGGCTGTTTAGTGCAGGCGTGAGCTTAAATGGACTCCAGAAGATGGTAGAGCAGGGCTTTTCGACCTTTTCACCCATTGTACCACTTTTAGGATATGGCAGTATCCGAGTACCACCAGTCGCCTACCAAGGTGTCAAAAACTTGATGACCCTCCCAAAAAATGTGATAAAGTACAGGTAGTCCTTGACTTACAACAGTTCGCTTAGTGACTGTTCGAAGTTACAATGGCACTGAAAAAAGTACCCCCCGAGTCACAGCCGAGCAAGACACCTGCCTGCCCACCTGGCGGCGCTCTTCCTCCTGTCCGAGGTTTTCATTGTTGTGAGCATTTCTGTTGAGGATTGGCAGCGGGGGTGGGGTGGGGTGGGGGGGTGTTTGGTTTTTATTCCCTCCGTCTGCTGGGTGGTTGCAGCAGGTTTTGGTTTTTATTCCCTCCGTCTGCTGGGTGGTTGCAGCAGGTTTCACATGACCCTGGGACACTCTGACCGTCATAAATATGAATCGGTTGCCAAGCATCTGAATGTAAATCACAAGACCCTGGAGATGCTGCAACATTCCAGCTGATCGGCGCTTCTTCTGGGCTCAGCAGAAGCGCCAGGATCAGCGCTGAGCTCCAGCTGGAGCCTGGCACCGATCCTGGCACTTCCGCTGAGCCCTGACAGCCCCGAAGAAGCGCCGATCAGCTGGAAAGCGGCACTGATCCTGGCGCTTCTGCTGAGCCCTGACAGCCCTGCAGCTCCAGCCATCTCTCGCTGAGGCTTGTGTGGTGCTGCCACCGGTTCAGCTCATTCCACTACCACTTTTCTAGGATGCTCGCATACCACCTGTCAGGTGCCAATGTACCACAGGTGGTACCCGGACCACTGGTTGAAAAGCCCTGGTTTAGTGGAACAGATAGCAAAGGCTGGCCAACTAAATAATGGTTATCCTCAACTTATGACTTCCACTGATCCCAGGATTTTTGTGGCTAAGCGAGAAAATTGTTAAGAGGGTTTTGCTCCCTTTGACGATGTTTCTTGCCACCGTCGTTAAGGGGATCAGCCATTAAGTTAGAAACACGGTTGTTAAGTGAATCTGGCTTCCCCATTGAGTTTGCTCATCAGAAGGTCACAAAAGGAGATCACATGACCCCGACAAGCTGCAACCGTCGTAAGTATGAGTCGGTTGCCAAGTGTCCGAATTTCGATCGCGTGACCGTGGGGATACTGCCTCGGTTGTCAGTGTGAAAAATGGGCATTAAAACGGTGCCTTGTAACTTTGAACGATCACCAAACAAACTATTGTAAGTCAAGGGGCAACTGGTAATTCAGAAAAAGTAATATAGCTGATGTCAAATTGTTCTTCAAATAGAGATGTGCAATTAGGATTGTGATCCTGAAAAAAAAAAAAAAGACCCCTTTCCTTGTGATCCAGTTCAGATGCTATTGGAGACAACAGCAGTTGGTGTTAGCAACAACCACTAACATGCAATAAATTTGAGCAGAAGAGTTTGTTAACGTGGGGAAACGGAGAGAAACCGAGAGCATTTATAGTTTAAGAAAGAATCTTGCAACAGCTGTAGGATTCTGCGTGGTGCTGTAGCAGGGCTTGAAATAATGAGGGACGGTGAACCCGCTTCAAATGTTATGTAAATGCCAGGTGTGACAATTCTGAAGATGGCTAGGAGGTAATTAATTGACCCTTGTGGTTGAACCATGGCAGCACGGGCAATTCTTAGATTTTAAAAACCCTCTCCCTGCAGGAGTTCAGACCTCTGGGGAATGTAATTTTTTTTCCTCTTTCAAATTGTATCCTGCTGCAGGAGGGGGGGGGGAAACAGGCAGGAAGAGAAGAGAAACAGGGAGATGGAGAGGGACATGCTGTGATCTCACCTGCCCTGACACACAGGTAGTCCTTGACCTGCAACCCTCTACCAATGAAGGAGAATATTTGTAGCTCAGGGTTGAAATGAGGGGTCCTCGGTGCTCTTTGAGCTTGGTTGCTTTCTTGCAGGCATTTCATTACCCTAATTAGGTAACATCATCAGTGTTGGAAGGGAGTGGGGGGGCATGGGGGGGGAAGGAAGAGGAAGAGGAGGACTGTGGGATACTTGGTGCTCTCTGAGCTTGGTTGTTTTCTTGCAGACGTTTCATAACCCAACTAGGGAACATCATCAGTGCTAGAAGGGAGGGTGTTTGGGAGGAGGAGGGGGGGAGAAGGAGAAGGAGAAGGAGGAGGATTGTGGGGTCCTTGGTGCTCTCTGAGCTTGCTTGTTTTCCTGCAGACGTTTCATTACCCTAACTAGGTAACATCATCAGTGCTAGTAAGGAGTGTGGTTTGCTGTGGGTTTATATTCTATCTAGTGTCTTCCCTGCCTGGGTGGGAGGGAGGGAGGGATCTTAGGGATTCTTTAGTTGGACTGTTTACCAATGGCTCTTGGGCAGTCTCTTGACTGGAGTGTTGCTTACTTGATTGTTGGTCTGAAGGTGACCAAGCTTTAGATTAGCTCCAAGGTCACCTTCAGACCAACCATCAGGCAAGCAATACCCCAGTCAAGAAAGTGCCAAAGAGCCATTAGTAAACAGCCCAACCGAAGAATCCCTAAGACCGCCCCCCTCCCACCCAGGAAGGCAAGACACCAGAGTATAAACTGACAGCAAACCCAACTCCTGACTAGCACTGATGATGTTACCTAGTTTGGGTGATGAAACGTCTGCCAAGAAACAACCAAGCTCAGAGAGCACCAAGGACCCCACAGTCCTCCTCCTCCTCCTCCTGATGATGATGTTATCTAGTTGGGCCATGAAACGTTTGCAAGAAAATAACCCAGCTCAGAGAGCACCAAGGTCCCCATAGTCCTCCTCCTCCTCCTCCTCCTCCTCCTCCACCACCACTACCACCACCACCACCTCCTCCTCCTCCTCTTCCTCCTCCTCTTCTTCTTCTTCTTCCTCCTCCTCCTCCTCCTCCTGATGATGTTATCTAGTTGGGCCATGAAACGTCTGCAAGAAAATAACCCAGCTCAGAGAGCACCAAGGACCTCACAGCTCCTCATCTTCCTCCTCCTCCTCCTCCCACTGATGATGTTCCCTAATTTGGTAATGAAACATCTGCAAGAAAACAACCCACCAAGGACCCTACAGTATCCTCCTCCTTCTCTCCACAAACCCTACTCTCCTCTAGCACTGATGATGTTACCTAGTTTGGGTGATGAAACGTGTGCAAGAAAACAACCAAGCTCAGAGAGCACCAAGGACCCCACAGTCCTCGTCCTCGTCCTCGTCCTCCTCATCCTCCTCCTCCTCCTCCTCCTCCCCTCCTCTTCCTCTCCCCACTCTCCTCTAGCACTGATGATATCACCTAGTTTGGTGATGAAACGTCTGCGAGAAAACAACCAAGCTCAGAGAGCACCAAGGACCCCACAATTCAACCATCTATTTAATGGCCTTTTGAAGTTACAACAGCACTGAAAAAAGTGACTTATGACCGTTTTTCACACTTACGACCGGTGCAGCATCCCTGTGGTCATATAATGAAAATTCGGACGCTGCACAACTGGCAGGTAGCAATGTCCCCAGGTCATGTGATCACCGTTTGTGAACTTCCCAGCCGATTTCCCAGAAGCAAAGTCAACGGGGGACGACAGACTTATTTAACAACTGCACTGATTCACTTAACAGCTATGGGGGGGAAAAGGTGGCAAAATGGGGGAAAACCTCACTTAACAACCGCCTTGCTTAGCAACAGAAATGTTGGGCTCAGTTGTGGTCGTAAGTTGAGGACTACCCGTATTATATTACCTGCAGAGGCAACCAACAAGGAGAAAGGCGGTTTTCAGAAATATGCAACAGACCATGGTTATTTTTTTTCAAGAAGCAAAAACGCTCACACGAAATCCATATGTTAATCTGATGCAATGCAATTTTTGTATTGTGAAAAAGTGTCTACGTGCGAACGTGGCCCAGGCTGAAAATTAAACCTTTTATTAGATTCGCTCGCTTTTTTATAACCAAATATAGATTGGATTCGCACAACATGCTGAATCGGGTCAGTAGAAATTCTCGCAGTTGATATTTGTGCAATAATGTTAAGCTTGCTAAGTGTTCACTTGGTTTTGTTCCGTCTTAAGAGTGTTAGGTAGCCGCGGGATGGTTGGTGTGGGGCTCAAATTTTATTGCGTTTACCCCCCTGAAATGGGTTAATGGCGTGACTCTCAGGTTTAAAGGTCCAAAAACAGGAGAGGTCTTTTCGTATAAGCGTGCATATTAACTTGCGTGACATTTGCGTAGTGTGCGTTTTATTATCCGTGACATTTTGAGTCACTTGTCCCCCAACAACCTCAGTTTTCTGGAGGACCGTATCTCTGATAATACTTTATTTCCAAGCGAAAATAAAGGTGAGAGACAGACACTCTCACTTCACGAATGAAGGCGAATCTATGTGTCCCAGAATAATGTTGCAGGATCCAATTTGGGTCGGTCACTGGGATTGGGGTTTTTGTCTTCCGAGCTCTTGGACTCGTGCTGGATCCCATCCTCAGGGACCTTCTCTCTACCCTGGAGAGGAAGACAAATTCTCTGGTCCCGGTGACTGACCAAGATTGGATCTCTTAATTCAACATTATTTCATTCCCTCATCCACTAATCCTAGTACACTGTATTTCCCTAAAAGTAAGCCCTCCCCACAAATTAAGCCCCAGCTGATTTTCGGGGGTGGCTCTAATATAAGCCCTCCCCCCGAAAGTAAGCCCTACTTAAGAGCCTGCGCAGATGGCCGGCTGCCGATTCTGTCTGGTTTCCACCATAGACACAAGGTAAGGGGGGGGAGGAGCTGCCAGTGTGTGATGAGGCAAAGCCGGTGGGGGTGGGGGTGATCTGACCCACGTGCCCTGCTAGCCAATGATATACCAGTTCCTTACCGCTGCCTGGCTTTTTCCACGGCCGGTTTTGGCCAACCGCGGCTGTTTGCCGCTGACCGCGGCCGTTTGCCACCTCGCGTGTCACGCCCAATACCGCTGCCATGAGGCTGTGAAACAAGCCAGGCAGCGGTAAGGAACCGGTATACTGGCACGTGGGTCAGATGGGGGGGATCCGCCAAGCCAAAAGGCCTCCCAGACTCAGAATGGCCCACCGGAAGTGTGTGGATGACACTTCCGGAAGTCTGTTTGGAGCCTGGGAGGCCTCCCAGGCCCAGAACAGCCCACTGGAAGTGCGTGGATGCCACTTCCGGAAGTCTCTTCTGAGCCGGGGAGGCCTTCCAGGCCCAGAACAGCCCACTGGAAGTGCATGGATGCCATTTCCGGAAGTCTGTTCTGGACCTGGGAGGCCTCCACGGCTCAGAATGGAAGTGGCGTCCATGCAGAGAACCGGTATTTGAATCCCACCATTGCAAACGAATGTAGCTTTTTCTCCAGATTGGTAGTTGAAGTAGCACATGCTGAATAAAATAACCTTTGTGAATGGTTCAGACATTTTCCCCTCACTTACTTCATCAGTTCAGGATCCTCCTTGTCATCCTTTGTGGGTGGGATTTTCATTCCACTTTTCTTGGCACGAGGGCAACCTGATAAACTATAGGTTTTTTTAAAAAAAACAGAAGAGAAAAAAAATGGACATCACAATGAGTTGGGCAAATTCCTTCCCATCTTGATGCTGGTTGCCTTACAGGTAGTCTTAGACATACAACTATTTGTTTAGCGACTGTTTGAAGTTACAACAGCTCTTAAAAAAAACCTGGTCCTCGCACTTATGACCGGTCTGGCTCGGTGACTTTGGTCAATCACCAGGAGACATTGAATTCTAGTCCCACCTTGGAGTTGAAAACGGCTGGGAGACTTTGGGCCAATCACCAGGAGACAGTGAGTTCTACTCCTGCCTTAGGCATGAAAGCCAGCTGGGTGACTTTGGGCCAGTTATTCTCTCTCAGCCCAACCCACCTCACAGGGTTGTTGTAGGGAAATCAGGAAGAGTAAGGGATATTAGTTTTGCCCACTGCCTTGAGTTACTTGTAAAAAAAATAATAAAGACAGGATATAAGTAAATACAGGTAGTCTCTGACTTACAACAGTTCATTTAGTGACCGTTCAAAGTTACAATGGCACTGAAAAGAGTGACTTGTCCATTTTTCACACTTACAACCATTGTGGCATCCCCCTGGTCACATGATCAAAATTCAGACGTTTGGTAACTGACTCATACTTATGACGGTTGCAGCGTGTCAGGGTCATGTGATCACATCTTGTGACCTTCTGACAAGCAGAGTCAATGGGGGAAACCAGATCCACTTAACAACCATGTTACTAACTTAACAATTGCAGGGATTCACTTAACTGTTGGCAAAATGGGGCAAAATTCACTTAACAATTTTCTCAGCAACGTAAATTCTGGGCTCAGTTGTAATAATAATAATAATAATAATAATAGTAATAATAGTAATAGTAGTAGTAGTAGTAGTAGTAATAATAATAATAATAATAATAATAATAATAATAATAATAATAATAATAATAATAATAATAATAATAATAATAAAGTTGCAAGGGAGCTTGGAGATCATCTAGTCCAATCCCCTGCTCAGATAGGAAAACCCTATATACCATTTCAGACAAATGGTTGTCCAGTCTCTTCTTAAAGACTTCCAGTTGGAGCATTCAGAGCTTCTGGAAGCAGGTTGTTCTACTGGTTAATTGTTCTCACTGTCAGGAAGTTTCTCCTTAGTTCTAGGTTGTTTCTCTCCTTGATTAATTTCCATCCGTTGCTTCTTGTTCTGCCTTCAGGTGCTTTGGAGAATAGCTTGACTCCCTCTTCTTTGGGGCAGCCCCTGAGATATTGGAAGACTGCTATCATGTCCCCCCTCGTCCTTCTCTTCATTAAACTAGACATACCCGATTCCTTGTATGTTTTGGCCTCCAGTCCCCTAATCATCTTTGTTGCTCTTCTCTGTACTCTTTCTAGAGTCTCAACATCTTTTTTACATTGTGGTGACCAAAACTGGATGGACTGAGGACTACCTGTAAATAGCTAACTAACCCTGGCTAAGATGGACGTGAGTAAAGAAAGTGGAAGTTCTACCATCTAAATAATTCACCGGCTGGCCCTCAAGTGGGGGAAATCTTCCTTACACACACACACCTTACTCCCAGGAAAGTATTAATTGATGGGGGGGGAAACACCCCTTTTCTCCTGAAAATGAACATCTCATTTTCATCCTAACACCGAAAGGAACCATTCCCCCCCCCTTTGATATTCCCACATGTGCTTTGATCTGATAATTTCCGTTTCCACGCCTCGGAGGGGAGGCAAGCGGTGGTGAAAATTAAAAAAAGAAAATGAAGGAAATGACAGTCATTTGCACTGAGGGGTGCAGCTTTTGCAATTAATAGTGTCTGGCTAGGAAGGTATTTGCTAGCAGATGGCAGATGTTAATGGAGCTGTTCAAATGGGAGACAGCCGAGGTCCTCATTAATGTTTGAAAAAGATAATAGGAGCCATAAATACACTGGTGTTATTAACAGGATTTTTGCATCAGCTAATATCTGACCCTTTCATCTTTAGGCTGCTGCAGAGAAGGTAAGTGATCTGATTCTGGGAAGTTTAGCTTTTTTGTGAAAATCAGATTGAAGAGATGAAAGTCGGATTCATCTCTTGCTAATTTTTCCAAATACAGTGCAATTTGTCTATTGCGCGAAGGAAAAAAAAAAAGACATTGAGACTTTGGAAAAAATGCAGAGAAGAGCAACTGAGACGATTAAAGGCCTGCAAACTACAGAAGAACGGTTGCAGGATTTGGGTATGGCTAGCCTAGACAAAAGAAGGACTAGAGGGTGACATGATAGCAGTATTCCAATATGTAAGGAGCTGCCACAAAGAAGAGGAGGTCAACTTATTTTCCAAACCACCAGAAGGCAGGACAAGAAACAACGGATGGAAACTAACCAAAGAGAGAAGCAACCTAGAACTCAGGAGAAACTTCCTAACGGTGAGAACAATTAACCAGTGGAACAGCTTGCCTCCAGAAGTTGTGGGTGCTCCAACACTGGAGGTTTTTAAGAAGAGACTGAACAGCCATTTGTCCGAAATGGTATAGGGTTTCCTGCCTGAGCAGGGGGCTGGACTAGATGACCTCCAAGATCCCTTCCAACTTTATCATCATTTCCTACTTGAGCAGGGGGTTGGACTAGAACAGGGCTTTTCAACCTTTTCACCCATTGTACCACTTTTAGGATATGGCAATATCTGAGTACCACCAGTCGCCTAGCAAGGTGTCAAAAACTTGATGATCCCCCCCACAAAAAGTGATAAAGTACAGGTAATCCTCGACTTACAACAGTTCGCTTAGTGACTGTTCGAAGTTACAATGGCACTGAAAAAAGTACCCCCTGAGTCACAGCTGAGCAAGACACCTGCCTGCCCACCTGGTGGCGCTCTTCCTCCTGTCCGAGGTTTTCATTGTTGTGAGCGTTTCTGTTGAGGATTGGCAGTGGGGGTGGGGGGGTGTTTGGTCTTTATTCCCCTTGTCTGCTGGGTGATTGCAGCAGGTTTTGGTCACTTCACATGACCCTGGGACACTGTGACCGTCATCAATATGAATCAGTTGCCAAGCATCTGAATGTAAATCACAAGACCCTGGAGATGCTGCAACATTCCAGCTGATCGGCGCTTCTTCTGGGCTCAGCAGAAGCGCCAGGATCAGTGCTGCTTTCCAGCTGGAGCCTGGCGCTGATCCTGGCACTTCCGTTGAGCCCTGACAGCCCCGAAGAAGTGCTGATCCTGGCGCTTCCGCTGAGCCCTGACAGCCCTGCAGCTCCAGCCATCTCTTGCTCAAGCTTGTGCGGTGCTGCCACCGGTTCAGCTCATTCCCCTCCCCCGCTACCACTTTTCTAGGATGGTCGCGTACCACCTGCCAGGTGCCAATGTAGCACAAGTGGTACCCGTACCACTGGTTGAAAAGCCCTGGACTAGAAGACCTCCAAGGTCCCTTCCAGCTCTAATCTCAATTGAATTGAAAGAGCAACTAGAAATGACTGCGGAATTGAAACTAATTTTTTTTTTGAGGAATACATAAGTTATATATATTTTAGTCACATTTTGTCCAGTTCTGTAGGTTCAGGATAGGACGTTGGAAAATTGCAGAGGGAAAAATTATTGATTTTATTGCCTTAGAAAGTTTCTTAGCATCAGGTTGTTGTTTTTTTACTTGAATTTGACTGGCTTCTCTCTAACAGCTGTTTTATACTGTTCATGCCACAAAGGAGAATATTTGTAGTTCAGGGTTGAACTGACAGGGTCCTTGGTGCTCTCTGAGATTGACTGTTTTCTTGCAGACGTTTCATTACCCAACTAGGTAACATCATCAATGCTAGCAAGACAGTAAGCAAAGTCAGAGAGCACCAAGGACTCCATACTGTTTATGGTTATGGCAGATGAACGGGGAACGGATACAGGTATCTGCCTCAATAGTACCGTAATAACTGTGAGCTGGATCTGGGAGTCCTAGTGGACAATCTTAAATATGAGCCAGCAGTGTGCAGCAGCTGCCAAAAAAAGCCAACACAGTGCTGGGCTGCATTAACAGAGGGATAGAATCAAGATCACGTGAAGTATTAATACCACTTTACAAGGCCTTGGTAAGGCCACACTTGGAATACTGCATCCAGTTTTGGTCACCATGATGTAAAAAAGATGTTGAGACTCTAGAAAGAGTACAGAGAAGAGCAACAAAGATGATCCGGGGACTGGAGGCTAAAACATAGAAGGAACGGTTGCTGGAGTTGGGTCTGTCTAGTTTAACGAAGAGAAGGATGAGGGGGGACATGATAGCAGTGTTTCAATATCTCAAAGGCTGCATTAACAGAGAGGTAGAATCAAGATCATGTGAAGTGTTAGTACCACGTTATAATGCCTTGGTAAGACCAGACTTGGAATACTCATCCAGTTTTGATTGTCACAATATAAATAAACATTGAACATTGCCTTCAGAAGTTGTGGATGCACCATCCCTGGAGATTTTTAAGAAGAGATCAGACAACTCTTTGTCTAAAATGCATAGAATCAAAATCACATGAAGTATTAGTACTGCTTTATTAATCCTTAGTAAGGCCACATCTGGAATACTGCATCCAGTTTTGGTCACCACATTACAAAAAAAGATGTTTGAGACTTTGGAAAAAGTGCAAAGAAGAGCAACTAAGACAGTTAAAGGCCTGGAGACTAAAACATATGAAGAACAGTTGCAGGATTTGGGAATGGCCAGTCTAGAGAAAAGAAGGACTGAGGGACATGATAGCAGTATTTTAGTATTTGAAGGGCTGCCGCAAAGAAGAGGGGGTCAACTTATTTTCCAAAGCACCAGAAGGCAATTCAGGAAACAACGAAACTAACCAAGGAGAGAAGCAACCTGGAATTAAGGAGAAACTTCCTAACAGTGAGGATAATTAACCAGTGGAACAGCTTCCGTTCAGAATGCAACAACACTTGAGGTTTTTAAGAAGAGACTGGACAGTCACTTGTTTGAAATGGTACAGGGACTCCTGCTTGAGCAGGGGGTTGGACTAGAAGACCTCCAAGGTCCCTTCCAACTTTGTTGTTAACTGAACTGAACACCAGTGAGGCTTTCTCAGCCATTGGTTCAGCTGAGACCACAGCATTTGCTTCATGACCACTGCAAAAAATGTTGTAAGATCGGGTCTGTCACAGGGTGGCCCAATTTATGACTGTCATTACTTAGGACTTTAATGATTGGGCTCCATTGTGGTTATAACTCGAGGACTGCCTGTATCTGCACCACCCTTAAAAAAATAATTCCCACTAGTGCTCAGATTAGCCCTGACTCTGCTCACCTTTTGAAAGCCTTGAATATTTCCCTGTTATGGTGATCGGGGGAGTAAGTGAGCCCACCCTGCCTGTGTAAGGTTTCTGTGGTATCCATTTTCTGTTTGAATGGATAAAACGTCCTTTTTTTAAAATCTTGTGCTTTTAAGCCTTTGTTAGATACTCTGAGTCAGATTAGTGAGATGGCTGGCTAAATAAATCAGTTTTAAATAAATGCATAAATAAGTAGGATAGGATGGAGGGAAAAAATCAAGATGGTGGCCATGATCAGGCATTGGATTGTGTAGTTGTAGCCACCATCTTGACTTTTTTTGACCTCCTTCAAAAGAGGCCTGGGCTTATGAGTTTCCCCAATACAGCAATTCCCCTTTTCTCTGTCTGCCATTGGTCCCATTTTTGTACACACATTTTCAACTTACCTCCTATGTGATGCATAATTTCCTGTTATATGACCGGACCCATCACAGCCAGGAGTTGGGCACCTGAGAGGAAGAAGGAGGAGGAGAGGGAGGGAGGGAGGAAGGAGAGGGGAAGGATAGAGGAGGAAGAAAGAAAGAAAGAGGGAGAAGAAGAAGAAGAAGAAGAAGAAGAAGAAGAAGAAGAAGAAGAAGAAGAAGAAGAAGAAGAAGAAGAAGAAGNGAAGGAGAAGGAGAAGGAGAAGGAGAAGAAGAAGAAGAAGAAGAAGAAGAAGAAGAAGAAGAAGAAGAAGAAGAAGAAGAAGAAGAAGAAGAAGAAGAAGAAGAAGAAGAAGAAGAAGAAGAAGAAGAAGAAGAAGAAGAAGAAGAAGAAGAAGAAGAAGAAGAAGAAGAAGAAGAAGAAGAAGAAGAAGAAGAAAAAATTATCATCATCATCTCAGGATTCTTTTTTTACTGTAGGTAAATTTCAATGAAGAAAATTCCAGATCAACATAAACATGATTGTAAATCGGCTTCCCTTCTTTTTACACATCAAAGTAAGGCAAACCCAGGCCATAACTTGTTTCAGCAGTGTGTTGTTTTTTTCCCCTCTCTCTTATCACTGTCATTTGTCATTGAAGACATGTTGGCTCCTATGATTCTGGGAGCACAGAAAAGAGAAAGAAACCATAAAACTGAGGGGATGGGTGGTCCTATCAAATTTATTACTATTGAATGGGAGATCTGAAGCAGGATTTAAGACGAGAACAAAAATCTGTGCTGGAATGAAGATTCAAACAGTTTCCCCACATTCAGATAATCTTAGACTTGAAAGAGAGTGTCTAAACCAGGGGTCTTCAAACTCGGCTCTTTTATGACTTGTGGACTTCAAATCCCAGAATTCCTCAGCCAGGTACTTTGGCTGAGGAATTCTGGGAGTTGAAGTCTACAAGTCATAAAAGGGCCAAGTTTGAAGACCCCTGGCCTAAACCAACACATTCAACCTTATTCTCTTCAGGAATTCAAATAGGTAGTCCTCATTTAGTGACTGCCTTGTACGGGAACCCTTCAGTTACATCAATCCCTTTATGACCAATCCTCACTCTTACGACGTTTGCAGGTCTGTAAAGCAAAGCCAAGCGGAAGCCAGATCAGAAGCACGGCTGTAGTTTCGTTTAGTGACCGCTTTGCCTATTGACTGCGTTGCCAGGTCCCAGGAGTCACTAAACAAGGACCATGTCTATATTATTTCCAATCACTGGTGGACCAGTTTGTGCTTGAGCTCACCAGTTCCTGCAATTATAAATTCTGCTATTGAGCTCTCCTTTATAACAACCTAGAGGTAAGTCCCCAACTTATAGCTGCAACAAGATTGCCCATTACAAGTTGTGAGTCGTAACAGTCTGAGGATCAGTAATGCACTTTTCATGAGATTTTGGTTGAAATTTCGAGGGTCAGCTTATCTGCAGATAGGCTTATCCACGATTATATGTGTTATAATTTTTTATACAGGTAGTCCTCAACTTACAGTCCTTCATTTAGTGACTGTTCAAGGTTACGATGGAACTGAAAAAGGTGACTTATGACTGGTCCTTGCACTTACGACCACTGCAGCATCCCACAGTCACATGATCAAAATCTGGCCGTTTGCCAACCAACATGTTTTTAAAATGGCTGCAGTATGCTGGGGTCACATGACTGCCATGTATCTGGAGGCTAAAACATATAAGAAACGGAATTGGGTATGTCTAGTTTAATGAAGAGAAGGACGAGGGGGGACACGATAGCTGTTTTCCAGTATTTGAGGGGCTGCCCCAAAGAAGAGGGAGTCAACCAATTCTCCAAAGCGCCTGAAGGCAGGACAAGAAGCAACGGATGGAAACTCATCACGGAGAAAAGCAACCTGGAACTGAGGAGAAATTTCCTGACAGTGAGAACAATTAACCAGTGGAACAACCTGCCTCCAGAAGCGGTGAATGCTCCTGTACTGGAAGTTTTTAAGAAGAGATTGGACAGCCATTTGTCTGAAATGGTTTAGGGCAGGCATGTCAAACTGCCAGCCCACAGGCCGGATGCCGGCAATGGGGAAAAAGTCCCAATACGTCACATGACGTTGCGAGTTTGACATGCCTGGTTTAGGGTTTCCTGCCTGAGCAGGGGGTTGGACTAGAAGACCTCTAAGGTCCCTTCCAACTTTTATTATTATTATTATTATTATTATTATTATTATTATTATTATTATTTAATAATAATAATAATAATAATAATACTTGCCAGCCAGCTTCTAGCAAGCAAAGTCAATGAGGGAAACCAGACTTGCTTAACGAGCATGTGATTCATTTATCAACTGCATTGATTCCTTTAACAAACATGGTAAATAAGTCATAAAATTGGTCACAGCTTGCATAACCACAGAAATCCTACTCCCAGTTGTGGGTTGTAAATTGAGGACTATCTACAATCGACTGTTCGCCTTAATTTCCCATTATATGTTATAGTTTATTTATTCATTTTTGCCAACTATCAGAAAAATGCAGATAAATCTGTGCTTTGAAAAGCCTGAATGGGCTGAAGAAGCTGTCAGTGATTTATTTAATTTCCTTTTTTCTGGCTTGGGGGGGAACTGGGGGGAGGAGAAATTTTTATGACTTCTCAATGGATTAATAACGGTCGTCCCTGAGTTACGACCACAGTTGACCCCAAAATTTCTGAGATGTTTGTCAATTTTGGCCCATTTTACGACCTTTCTTGCCACAGTTGTTAAGTGACTCCCTGCGGTGGTTAAGTTAGTAACACGATTGTTAAGTGAACCCGGCTTCCCTCCATTGGCTTTGCTTGCCAGGTGGTCACAAAAGGGGATCACGTGACTCCGGGATGCCGCAACTGTCATAAATACAAGTCAGTTGCCAAGCATCCGGATTTTGATCACGTGACCATAGAGATGCTGCAATCGTCCTAAGTGTGAAAAACGGTCACAAGGCACATTTTTCAATGGCGTTGCAACTTTGAATGGCCGCTAAATGAACTGTTGCAAGTCGAGGACTACCTGTAGACTCCTATTTTTTTTTAGGGATAGCACATCGTGCTAACAATGTGGAAATATATTCCCTGGAATTGCAAGACACATAGTTACCACTTCCCAAGGGTGGCAAAAACTCATTCAGGGTCAGAGAGGAGAGTGCGTGATTAAAAGGGACAGGCATCCCGAAGGCAAAATTATAATTTCCACACAACGACTTAGCGTTTTCCATAAGCATATGGAAATAAATTTCACCTCCTTTCATGTTGAAAAATCTTTGAACAATTCTCTCGGAACTCCTTATAACAATAATTCACAACTTTGCTAGTGTAATTAGCACCTTATGAAGATACCCGACAGCTTCTGGATCGAGTTGCAGGTAGTCCTCGACTTACGACCGCAACTGAGCCCAACATTTCTGTTGCTAAGCGAGATGTTTGCTGAGTGAGTTTTGCCCCATTTTACGACCTTTCTTGCCGCCGTTGTAAAGTGAACCGTTGCAGTGGTTAAGGTAGAAACGTGGTTGTTAAGTGAATCCGGCTTCCCCACGGCTTGTCAGAAGGTCGCAAAAGGGGACATGGCCACCGTCATCAATATGAGTCCAGTGGCCAAGCGTCTGAATTTTGATCACGTGACCCTGGGGACGCTGCGACGGTCGTTAAGTGTGGAAAATGGTCACGGGTCACTTCTTTCAGTGCCGTTGTACCTTTGAACAGTCACTAAATGAACTGTAGCAAGTTGATGTGTTCCATTCTCCCCATGAAGGAAGATCTTGATTCAGTCAATTCATAGGTCACCCCAAGAACAGGCGACCTTCTCTATCTCTCAGCTTGATTAATCAACCCTTGGTGATTGGCAATTGCAGGAAGGAACAGATCTTAGGAAAAATGTTTGCGATTCATGACACAGCATGAGTTGATCAAAACTCCTATGCACAACGTTCAATTTGTGGTGCTCCTGGTGCTCTCTGAGCTCGGGGTTGTTTTCTTCCAGACGTACGATGACAAAAGTAGTTGATGAAGACTCTCAGTCATCCCGGTAGAGATACAGTGGTGGCCAAAACTGTGGAAACCTTTTGGAAAAGTGTACAGTAGAAATGCCACCTTTGGTTAAGTTTCCACCATTTTTTCTTCTAATTTCTTTATAACTGTAGCCTCGTTCACTTAATAATACTATTTTACATCGCTTTCTGGGCGACCAGTCAACTCTTTGCACCATTACTTTAATTTTATTATGTTTTACAAGCTCACTCAATGAAAGAACACAAAAAACCCAACCAGCTTGATAGCCATCACACAACACACTGACAAATGTCCTCCTCTCAGGTTCAATACAGGACATCAATAACTGAATCCTACTGTGATCCGATTGGCTCATGGCCCAAACAAGATGACACCCGATTGGCTCTCTAAACACTCATGCTCATTGGCTACAATCAGATGAAGGAAAGCTACCTGAGATCCACCTAAGCAAATTTTGCTTCCTTTTTCTGGTTATTTGGCTATAAATTTTCATAGAATACAGTACCGATAATTGAACAAACTTTGTTGCATTACATTCTTGATTAAATTATCTTTCCATTGATATATAATTTTATGGTACTACTCCCAAAAAAAGAGGTGTTATTAGCCATCAAACCTCAAAAATACATTTTCCCCAAAAGGTTTCCACAATTTTGGCCACTACTGTATCTGGAAGTTGAGTCACGGCAACTGGGCTTTTGCTCTTGTTGGTTTGAAGTGTTTTACTGCTTATCCAAGTCGCTGGGTAATATAGGAAGTCCTCGACTTATGACCTTAACTGTGCCCAAAATTTCCATAGGGAAGCGAGACATTGGTTCAGTGAGTTTTGTCCCATTTTACAACCTGTCTTGCCACAGTTGTTAAGTGAATCATTGCAGTTTGTTAAGTTAATAACATGGTTGTTAAGTGAATCTGGCTTCCCCATTGACTTTGCTTGTCAGGAGGTCGCCAAAGGAGATCACTGTGACCCAGGACACTGCAACCGTCATAAATAAGAGTCAGTTGCCAAGCGTCTGAATTTTGATCGATCAACCAACCAACCAACCAACCAACCAACCAACCAACCAACCAACCAATCAATCAATCAATCAATCAATCAATCAATCAGAATAGAGCTGGAAGGGACCTTGGAGGTCTTCTAGTCCAACCCGTGCTCAAGCAGGAGACCCGTAGACTAGGGGTCTTCAAACTTGACCCTTTGATGACTTGTGGACTTCAACTCCCAGAATTCCTCAGCCAGCGTGACTGGCTGAGGAATTCTGGGAGTTGAAGCCTGCAAGTCATCAAAGGGCGAAGTTTGAAAACCCCTGCCCTATACCATTTCATATGATCATGTGACCATGGGGATGCTGCAACAGTTGTCATTGTGAAAAATGGTCATAAATCACTTTTTCAATGCTGTCGTAACTTCCAACGGTCACCAAACGAATGGTTGTAAGCCAAGGACTACCTGTAGACTGAAGAAGCTACTTGAATAAGCAACTAAATGTTTCACAACCAATAAGCAAAGAAGTCCAATTACCCAACTAGGTAACATCATCAGTGCTAGAAGGGAGTAGGGTTCGCCCTTAGCTTTTATAGACGCAGGGGTAGGCAATCTCGGCTTTTATGACTCGTGGACTTCAACTCCCAGAATTCATGAGCCAGCATGGCTCAGCTTGGAAACCTCTCCCTTTCTTCTCAGCATGGCTGGCTCAGGAATTCTGGGAGTTGAAGTCCACGAGTCATAAAAGGGCCAAGGTTAACTACCCCTGTACTAGTGTTTCCTTGATTAAGCTGTTGTTTGCTCTATGATGGTTTGTCCGTCGTTGGCAATTCCTGGATCGTAAAAATGGGTGGAAAATAAACACCAACATTATCTATCAGCTGACCACCTTTGAGAAAAAGATATATTGAGAAAAAGATATATAGCCCAGTTGCCCAGTTGCCGTGACTCAACTTCCAGATACAGTAGTGGCCAAAATTGTGGAAACCTTTTGGGGAAAATGTATTTTTGAGGTTTGATGGCTAATAACACCTCTTTTTTTGGGAGTAGTACCATAAAATTATATATCAATGGAAAGATAATTTAATCAAGAATGTAATGCAACAAAGTTTGTTCAATTATGTCTATTCTATGAAACGTTATAGCCAAATAACCAGAAAAAGGAAGCACAACTTGCTCAGGTGGATCTCAGGTAGCTTTCCTTCATCCGATTGTAGCCAATGAGCGTGAGTGTTTAGAGAGCCAATCGGGTGTCATCTTGTTTTGGCCATGAGCCAATCAGATCACAGTAGGATTCAGTTATTGACTTCATGTATTGAACCTGAGAGGAGGACATTTGTCAGTGTGTTGTGTGATGGCTATCAAGCTGATTGGGTTTTTTTGTGTTCTTTCATTGAGTGAGCTTGTAAAACGTAATAAAATTAAAGTCATTGTGCCACGAGTTGACTAGTTGCCCAGAAAACGATGTCAAATAGTATTATTAAGTAGACAAGGCTACAGTTATAAAGAAATTAGAAGAAAAATGGGTGGAAGCTTAACCAAAGGTGGCATTTCTACTGTACACTTTTCCCAAATGGTTTCCACAATTTTGGCCACTACTGTATGTGTGCCAGCTTTGGTGGGTGAATTGCTTATGTAATCAAAGAAAGTATAAAAATAAGGCTTTTCTGATATTTGGGCCTTTTTCCTCCCTTTAGAGAAGCCCATCTTTGTTCAGCTGAATAAAAACTTAAAGCTCGAAGGCAACTTCTGCTTTCCTGTATTTTTTATCAAGCAAAACCTCAAAACCTGCATAGCGTTGTGTGCTTTTTTTCTCTGATTCCCATTCCTTCTGCAAATACAATTCCATTCAAATATACCTATGAAGTCTTGCCATTATTCTGATCCTACTGAATACAGGTAGTTCCCGACTTACGACTGGCTACTTAACGGCTGATCGAAGCTACCACAGACCTCCTCGGAGCTACTTACAACGTGGTTTCCAAGTTTCAATGGCTGCCCACCCATGGTCAGCGTGACTGGGCACTTGGCTACTGCCCTGCTGTTATGGCTGTTTGGATCCCGTGGTCGCATGATTTGTGACATATTTTTTTTGCAGGAAACTGGTGTTCACTTCCTGTTTCTGTCAAAAAAAACCCCACTTACAGGGTGTAATGGGTCCGTGTAACAAGCGCGGCATTCTCTTAGTGACCGTGGTGTTCCTTTAAGAACCACCGCAAAAAAAGAATTGTAAAATCGGTTGCAGTCATCGTGACTTGCTTAGCGGCTGCCACGACTTACGACAATAATTCCGGGTTCAATTTTGATCCTAAGTTGTGGATTACTTGTAGTGACTTTGAATGCAGTGATGCGTCAAGAAGACTTAATTAATCGAGGTTTAATTGAAGAAGAAAAACGATGCCGTCATCTGCAGAAAGAACTGATTGAAATTCTCGAGGGTCACTGAGGGAGAAGTTAGAGACTGTTTTTTGAAAAACCTTGGATACTTTTTCTAGTGCGGACCAAGCATTTTGCTGTCTTTGTAGTTTGTGGTCCATGAGTTGTCAACTCTGCTAACAAAACCAGGGCTATTAGACAGAAGACGGACTGCTAATATTGCATTGTTTACTAGAAAACCATTAAGAGATTTGGGGGGAAAAATAAGTTGCATTAGTCAAGAATGCCCAATCAAAATCTGCCTGAGATTCAAATATATATATATAAATCAGTGTGAATTTATAAACAATTTGGGCAATTTTTCCTACTGTCATCCAAACTCCGTGTCTCTTTGATTAGATGGCCAATCAAAATCTGCCTGAGATTCAAATATATATATGTATATATATATAAATCAGTGTGAATGTATAAACAATTTCAGGCAATTTTTCCTACTGTCATCCAAACTCTGTGTCCCTTCCCAATCCAGTACAAATAGTCTTTGACTTACGACCACAAAATTTCCATTGCTAAGTGAATTCAGTGAGTTTTGCCCCATTTTACCCTCTTCCTTGCCACAGTCGCTAAATGAATCACTGCGGTTGTTAAGTAAGAAACACAGATGTTAAGTGAATCTGGCTTCCCCATTTGACATTGCTTATCAGACATTTTGCAAAAGGGGATCACATGACACACACACACACATCCCCGGGACACTGCAACCGTCATAAGTACATGCCAGTTGGCAAGCGTCCGAATTTTGATCATGTGATCGTAACGGTCGTAAGTGTGAAAAACGGTCACTTTTTCCTCTGCGGTTGTAACTTTGGCTGCGAAACTAATGGTTGCAAGTCAAGGACTATTCGGTGCTTGGTAGGTAAAGTCAGTCAGCTCCCAGGCAGATTTCGGTTTTAAAGGGAAATTGCAAGCAAAGAATAAGAAGCGGGGAAGGATAGGGAAAAAGAAACGAGAGATCTGAGTTTAGCGCAAACATACTTGAGGTCAGCAGAGTGGGCAGCCATGAGGTTTCTGAGACTCTTGTCAGCAAGAGGACAACCAGACAGACTGAAAAAGAAGAGATGGAATATTTGGGTAAGCTAAAAAAAAAAAAAAAAAAAAAGTTGGGAAAATCAAAGCAAGGGGAAGAGGGAATAGACAGGGCTGAGCAATTGGAGCCACGTTATAACTGGCGGACTTCAACTCCCAGAATTCCTCAGCCAGCCAGCCAGCTGGCTGGCTGGCTGAGGAATTCTGGGAGTTGAAGTCCACCGGTCATAAAGTTCCCGTAGTTGCCCAGCCCTGGAACAGAACCAAAGTATGCACACTTTTTTTATTTTTTTTTTCTTAAAGAAAAGATTTTATTTTATTTTTTGCTTTAAAGAGACGGTCACAATCCGAAAAGAGTAAGGGTAGGTAAGGTGAACTAACCTGCGATGAGAAGCATAATTTCCCGTGATGTGTCCGCTGCCATCACAGCCTGGGGTAGGGCAACTGAACGAAAATAATTATGGGGAAAAAAACGTGAGTGGCCAAAAAATATAAAGAAACCGGTAAGATTCGTGCATATGTGAAAAAAATATATATCTAAAAATAGAAAAAAAAGGAGAAGATTCTCTCTCTCTCTCTCTCTCTCTCTCTCTCTCTCTCTCTCTCTCTCTCTCTCTCT
>NW_015388828.1:88103-100697 GCF_001527695.2 Protobothrops mucrosquamatus
ATCACAAGACCTTCACTTGACACACCCATGCCTGACCCATCACAAGACCCATCACAAAACCTCACTTGACACACCCATGCCTGACCCATCACAAGACCCATCGATTACCTGACTTGATGGGACCCTCACCTGATGTGACCTCACCATCACAAGTCCTACTGACCACACAAATCCCTTATAAACAGACACTGAAGCATCACTAGACACCTCCTAAACTCCGCTGAAGATGCTACCTAGCCTGGCAATGAAATGTTCAGAAACCAACCCACAAGCTTGGTTAGCGAACCTTCACTTATACTTTTTTATATATCTGCAAATCTACATATCATATTCTTTTATACAGGTAGTCCTAGTCTTACAACGATTCATTTAGTGACCGTTCAAAGTTACAACGGCACTGAAAAATGGGACTGATCACCGTTTGTCAGAGTTACGATCTTTCCAGCATCCCAATGATCACGGGATCAAAATTCAGATGCTTGGCAATTGGTTCATATTTATGACAGTTGCGGTGTCCCAAGTTCATGTGATCCCCTTTTGGACAAGCAAAGTCAATGGGGAAGCCAGATTCGCTGAACAACCGGGTGACTAATTGAAGAACGGCAGCGATTCACTTAACAATTCTGGCAAGAAAAGTTGTAAAATGGGCAAAACTCACTTAACAAGTGTCTCACTTAAGAACAGAAATTTTGGGCTCAACTGTGGTCGTACATCGAGGACTACCTGTGTATCTACGTAGTTTGCAAACAGAATCCTGAAGCATCACCTTAAGGCAGGGGTAGGCAACCTTGGCTCTTTTATGACTCGTGGACTTCAACTCCCAGAATTCCTGAGCCAGCCACACTGAGGGAAAAGGGAGAGGTTTCCAAGCTGAGCCATGCCGGCTCAGGAATTCTGGGAGTTGAAGTCCACGAGTCATAAAAGAGCCAAGGTTGCCTACCCCTGCCTTAAGGGGAGGAATGATAAATTGATTGCTGTTTAAAAATAAATCTCGTTCCCCAAGAGATAAGTAATTGGATATCCTGATTTTCCATAATGTGCCAGAGAAAATGGAGACAGGACTTGTACGATTAGTTCACTGCCCATCCTATGGATAAAATGGGAATACCCCATAGATTAGACCTGGGCATTTTATGATCCTTTGTCTAGTCCATGTGAGGTCAATCGGAAATTAGAAATCAAATGTAAATAAGTGTATGCCACTGCTTTTTGAGATAGTCCTCGACTTAGGACCACAACTGAGCCCAAAATTTCTGCCATTAAAGAGACATTTGTTAAAGTGAGTTTTGCCGCATTTTACAAAGTTTCTTGCCACGGTTTTTAAGCAAATCACTGCAGTCAATAAGTCGGTAACCCGGTTGTTAAGTGAATCTGGATTCCCCCATTGACTTTCCTTGTCAAAAGGTTGCAAAAAGGGATCACATGACCTCAGGACACAGCAACGGTCATAAATATGAACCCAGTTGCCAAGCATCTGAATTTTGATCATGTGAGCATGGGGATGCTACAAAGGTCGTAAGGGTGAAAAATGGCCGAGTCATTTTTTCAGTGCCGTTGTAACTTTGAACGATCACTAAATGAACCGTCGTAAGTCGAGGACTACCTGTATTTTGAAGGCAACTATGGTTTTTTTTTTCTAATTAATGTAGGTCCATGCTTGTGTGTCTACCCGTGTTTCCCCCAAAATAAGACCGGGTCTTATATTAATTTTTGCTCCAAAAGACGCATTAGGGCTTATTTTCTGGATAGGGCTTATATTCGGGGAAATAAGGTACTAAATGCGTCGTAGGCAACCTTGGCTCTTTTATGACTCGTGGATTTCAACTCCCAGAATTCCTGAGCCAGAATGGCTCAGCTTGGAAACCTCTCCCTTTCCCCTCAGCATGGCTGGCTCAGGAATTCTGGGAGTTGAAGTCCACGAGTCATAAAAGAGCCAAGGTTGCCTACCCCTGATCTGGCTGATGATCTTAAATGGGGCTTATTTTTGGGGTGGGGTTTATATTACAAGCATCCTGAAAAAATCATGCTAGGGGTTATTTTCCGGTTGGGTCTTATTTTCAGGGAAATACGGTATGTATTTTCACAGCCCTTTTGGTTCGGCCTTCCATAACAGTCCCAATTTCTCATATGTCCCCTTGGGGAAATTAACTGCCATGGCCGTGTTATGCCATGACGGCTTGGTTACAGAGAGGCATCAAGCTGGCTTGTCATATTAAGTAGTTACTGAGTGGTTAGCAGCTGCCTATTCTCAGTTGAAAAAAACCCCACTTCTTCTATGAGATCCTTGGTGCCCTGTGAGCTCGGCTGTTTTCATGCAGACGTTTCATTACCCTACTAGGTAGCATCATCAGTGCTTTCTTCTGGCTCATAAATCTGGAGGTGGCAAGACCGACAAAGATGATAAGGGATCTGGAGGCTAAAGCATGCGATGAAGGCAACTAGGTATGTTTAGCCTAGGGGTAGGCAACCTTGGCTCTTTTATGTCTCGTGGACTTCAACTCCCAGAATTCCTGAGCCAGCCATGCTGAGGGCAAAGGGAGAGGTTTCCAAGCTGAGCCATGCTGGCTCAGGAATTCTGGGAGTTGAAGTCCACGAGTCATGAGGGGGCCATAGTTCCCCCATGCTGGCTCAGGAATTCTGGGAGTTGAAGTCCACGAGTCATGAGGGGGCCATAGTTCCCCCATGCTAGCTCAGGAATTCTGGGAGTTGAAGTCCACGAGTCATAAAAGAGCCAAGGTTGCCTACCCCTGGTTTAGCCTGATGAAGAGAAGGCTTAGGGGTGACATGCTAGCATCTTCCAATCGTTGAAGGGCTGTCCCAGAGAAGAGGGGGTTGACTTACTCCTCAAAGCACCTGAGGGCAGGACAAGAAGCAATGGGTGGAAGGTTGTCAAAAGGAGGCCCAACCTGGAACTAAGGAGGGATTTCCTGATAGTAGTGAGAACAATTAACCAGTGGAACGGCTTGCCTCCAGAGGTTGTGGGTGCTCCATCACTGGAGGTCTCCCAAAAAAGATTGGACAGCCATTTGTCTGGGATGGGTATAAGGACTCCTGCCTTGGGCAGGGGGGGTTGGACTAGAAGACCTTTAAGGTCCCTTCCCATTGTATTATTCTATGTTTTACCATGTTGCATTAAGGATTAAGCCATCATATGGTTTATTTGTTCGTCAAATGCAATGTTATACGAACTCAACCACTGGGTTCTGTTAACCTGCCATGGTTATCTCTTCCTGTTATCAGATGTGGCTATGAGGTCAGTGTGTTAAGCAGCTGGAAAGCTCCTTTAAACCAAATAAAATGTTCCAAAAACATTTGAACATCTTCAGTCTTGTACCACGGATTCTCTCAGGCTCCGTCAACTTTTTAATTCGAAAGGTGAGAATCCAGCCAAGTCCTTTAATATGGTAGCTAAGCAGCTAAATCCTCTAATGATTAATCGGAGGCTGACGTTTATCTCAGCTCCCTAGAATATTAAAAGCAGAGAGGCCAGATGAGTTGAGGAGTAGATTTCAGAGGGGGAAAAAAAGGTTTTTAAGAGAATCTACAACAGGGGTGTCAAACTCAATTTCATTGAGGGCTGCATCAGCATTGCGGTTGCCCTCGGGGGGCCGGGTGGGTGCAGCCTACTGGCTAGCTCTACATCGTTCGCGTCAAGGGTGCCTGTGGGGACCTGGGCAGGAGTGGGACAGATCTGAGGGTCTCTGGCAGAAGGGGGTGGGACTGGGGCAAGCGCCAAGGCATGGTCCATTTCTTCATTCCTCACAAAGGGGGACACCTCCCCAGCATGCACCCAGCGGGTGGAGCCAATACGGCAGGGGCTGGTTCCTCGCTGTTTCCAGACGGCCTTGTGGAGCTAAGACTGAATGCGTTTCAGCATAGATGGCCACCACAAAATTGTACATTGGCTCCCGGCCGGCCTGGGCCAGGGCCAAGGCAGCGGGGGGGGCGTTGCCTCACTGTTTCCAGGATGGCTTCGCGGGCCACATGAAACCACTTCGCGGGCCGCATCCGGCCCCCGGACCTTGTGTTTGACATGTCTGATCTACAACCACAGGGAAACAGTGCCGACGAAGGTATTCGTGTAAATATAAACTCTAATCCTTTTTATTTTCTTTCAACATTCCTAAAAGCTAAAACAAAGAAACCCGCTCATGATTTTTTTTTTTACCTTGCCATGTGTTGTGTATTTATTCCAATAGACACATTACATCCCTTGCACACCCCCTCCCCTTTTCCATTTGGAAAAAAATCACACCTCCAGATATGAATTTCGAAGACTCAACCACCCTTGGGAATCTAACAATCGCAGATGCTAGTTAATCCTTCTGTCTCACAATTTTATCTACACACACACCCACCCACCCACCTCAACCTTCTACAGTGGCAGGGCAGGAGAAACGCCGCTCGCCAAGGAGGTTGCGAAGAGGGTGGCACTTTTCGGAAAGGGTTGTGACAGTGTGCAAACAAGGAAGCAAGGCAATATGTTTAGCAAAAGTTGTTTTCTGGTCCCCCAGCGTCACCAAACATTCCAGCGTGAATGTAAATCAAATGCATTTATCACCGCTTCGACCAGACGTAAGATTGGGGTGGCTTTGATGAAGCGTTCTTACCCCCCACCTCCCAAATTCTTAAATCGTGGCAAAGCTTCAATTTAAGAAGGGACCGTATGGAGTGGCTCTTCACATGAGCAAATCAGGGACACCTTTTGGGTTTTAAATAAAATCCTTCCTGTATGAAGCCTGAATGAATCTTGGCTGGGATTTTGAATGCAGAAACAAAGAAAACGGACGGCAGAAAAAAGACCTAGTGATCCATGGAGTCTGTCCTTTGAGATTTTTGTTATATTTTTTTTTAATATAAGGGGGGAGGGGATGATGCTCTCTGAGCTTGGTGTTTTTCTTGCAGACGTTTCGTTACCCAACTAGGCAACATCATCAACTGTAGAAGGAAATAGGGTTTGTGGAAGGGAGGAGGAGGAGGAGGAGGAGGAGGAGGAGAACTGTGGGGTCTTTGGTGCTCTCTGAGCTTGGTTGTTTTCTTGCAGATGTTTCATTATCCAACAAGGCAACATCATCAGTGCTAGAAGGAAATGGGGTTTGTGGAAGAGAGGAGGAGGAGGAGGAGGAGGAGGAGGAGGAGGAGGAGGAGGAGGACTGTGGGATCCTTGGTGCTCTCGGAGGTTGGTGGTTTTCTTGCAGACATTTCATTACCCAACTAGGCAACATCATCAATGTTAGTCATTTTTGACATACTTACTGATTATTTTTAAATTTAAATATATTTATTTCTTTTATTTTATATTTTTTGGCAGATGATTGACATATCCCAAGCATGTTTTAGCTCAGTTATTGAGGACCAAACCACTACCTTGGCTGGAAGTTGGTTCCAAACTTCTACCCCTTTCCTACTTTCTAGCATGACCTTTGAACTTTGAATGTCTTAAAGACATTCATCCAGCCAAATTATCTCTTCAACGGAGCCCAACCCCTGCTAAGTACAGGAATCTAAATGAAAGCAAACTAGAAGAGAGCCGGGGGCTCCATGGCAGTAGGTTTCTGGTCAATCAGAAGCCATTTGTGGACTTTCTGCGAGTTACAATACAATACTAGATGGTTAACAGAACTGTAACTGTGGAAGTCAGCTTGTTGTCGGGGTTAACCGTTAACTGCTTTATTCTACAGTAGATAGATCAGAGGTCGCCAACCTTTTTGGTTTGGTGGCCCGGAAAGGGAGGCAGGCACCATTACGCATGTGCATGCACACACAAATGGGCCACGCACAAGTGCAAACAGACCACATGCGAGCCCATGCGCACGCACAAACGGGGCTGTGCGAGCATCGCAAATGGGGTGGTGCTAGCACCAGCGGGACACTTGGGGTGGGGTGGCAATAGTGCCTGTGGGACACTTGGGGGCGGGGTGATGCTAGCACCGATGGGATGCTCGGACGGCGCTAGCATGAGTGTGGAGGGTGAGTGCATGCACACATGCGCGTGCACTGGCCCTCCCTTCACACGGCCCGGTTGCCAAGAGGCCACGGCCCTGTAGTGGCCCATGGCCGACAGGTTGGGGACCCCTGAAATAGATGGTAGGTCAAACGGGTTGACTGATAATAGATTTTTATCTTTGAAATATTTTTTAGTGCCGTGTAGTAATTCAGTAAATACAGTCGTGGCCAAAATTGTGGAAACCTTTTGGGAAAAGTGTACAGTAGAAATGCCATCTTTGGTTAGGTTTCCACCAATTTTTATTCTAATTTCTTTATAACTGTAGCCTTGTTCACTTAATAATACTATTTTACATCGCTTTCTGGGCGACCGGTCAACTCTTTGCACCATTACTTTAATTTTATTACGTTTTACAAGCTCACTAAATGATTTGAAAGAACGCAAAAAAACCCAACCAACTTGATCGCCATCACACAACACACTGACAAATGTCCTCCTCTCAGTTTCAATACAGGACATCAATACTGAATCCTACTGTGATCTGATTGGCTCATGGCCAAAACAAGACGACACCCGATTGGCTCTCTAAACACTCACGCTCATTGGCTACAATCAGATGAAGGAAAGCTACCTGAGATCAACCTAAGAAGTTGTGCTTCCTTTTTCTGGCTATTTGGCTATAACTTTTCATAGAATACAGTACGGATAATTGAACAAACCATGTTGCATTACATTCTTGATTAAATTATCTTTACACTGATATATAATTTTATGGTACTACTCCCCCCAAAAAAGTGGTGCTATTAGCCACCAAACCTCAAAAATACACTTTTCCCAAAAGGTTTCCACAATTTTGACCACTACTGTATATATATACTGTAGAGATCTAGAAGTTCATAAACGGTGGGCCTGTTTTGCGACGGTAGCATGGGGGAAACTATGACTGCTGAAATATATCTATCTGTAGTCAACCAGAGAGGTACAATTATGTGTACAGGAAGTCCTTGACTTACAACCGTTCGCTTAGTGACCATTTGAAGTTACAACGGCACTGAAAAAAGGGACCCGTGACCGTTTTTCACACTTACGACCGTTGCAGCATCCCCACGGTTCACACCGTCAAAATTCAGACGCTGGGCAACTGGCATGTACTTACGACGGTTGCAGCGTCCTGGGGGGAAGGGTCACGTGATCCCTTCTGGCGACCTTCTGACAAGCAAAGTCAATGAGGAAGCCAGATTCACTTAACAACCAAGTTGCTGACTTAACCACCGCAGTAATTCACTTAACAACCGTGGCAAGAAAGGTTGTAAAATGGGGGCAAAGCTCGCTTAACAAGTGTCTCGCTTGGCCACAGAAATGTGGGGCTCAGCTGTGGACGTAAGTCGAGGACTACCTGTATCTTTGCTATTTCTGTGGTTAGGCACATTTTTTTCTGGTTTTGTTCTGTTTTGTTGTTTTCCCCCCTTTTTTCTTTTTCTCCTTTTTACGTTTTCTGGTTTGGTTTTGTTCTCTCTTTTTTTTTGGTCTTTTAACTTTGGAAATAAAATAAAACGTTTTATAAAGGGAGAGGAGGGGTGTCCCCCCTGGGATCTTTTAGGTCAGGGCTTTTCAACCAGTGGTACGGATACCACCTGTGGTACATTGGCACCTGTCAGGGCTCAGCGGAAGCACCAGGATCAGCACTTCTTCGGGACTATCATGGCTCAGCGGAAGCGCCAGGATCAGCGCCAGGCTCCAGCTGGAGCTCGGTGCTGATCCTGGTGCTCCTGCTAAGCCCTGAAGAAGCACTAATCAGCTGGAAAGCAGCACTGATCCTGGTGCTTCCGCTGAGCCCAGAAGAAGTGCCGATCAGCTGGAATGTTGCAGCATCTCCAGGGTCATGTGATTTACATTCAGATGCTTGGCAACTGATTCATATTTATGACGGTCACAGTGTCCCAGGGTCATGTGACCAATACCTGCTGCAACCACTCAGCAGACGGGGGGAATAAAAACCAAACAGCCCCCACCCCACCCCCGCTGCCAATCCTCAACAGAAATGCTCACAACAATGAAAACCTCGGACAGGAGGAAGAGCACCGCCAGGTGGGCAGGCAGGTGTCTTGCTCGGCTGTGGCTTGGGGGGCATTTTTTTCAGTGCCATTGTAACTTCGAATAGTCACTAAGCGAACTGTTGTAAGTCGAGGACTACCTGTACTTTATCACTTTTTTCCTTTTTTGGGGGGGGGTCATCAAGTTTTTGACACTTTGGTGACTGGTGGTACTCGGATGTTGCCATATCCTAAAAGTGGTACAATGGGTGAAAAGGTTGAAAAGCCCTGTTTTAGGTCGTGACAGCCAAGCGGGCAGACTCACGTGAGTAACTCTTTCTTGATTTCCTTGGAAAGGAACTTAAGCTTGAAGTTGGTTAAGGTGATTTCCCCCGGGTATTTTCTTTCTTCAAAGTTTTCTTCCGGGACTTCTTGTTCGTCGGCTTCCGAGGAGGCGAATGAACGGGCAGCGGGCTCTGACTGCAAAGAAAAAAACAAACAAACCCAGAAAATATTCCGGAGGGAATAAAGGTAGCTTTTACAGGCGGCTGTTACATAAAAGCTGGGTTGACAAGATCAGAAATGAGGAGGTGATAAGCCGCCTGGGAAAGCCAAGGGAAAATCCTCAAAACAATTAAAAAACGAAAATTAGAATATTTCGGACACGTGATGCGACACCCAGAAAAATACGGCATACTCGATTTAATTCTCCAGGGAAAGATTAAAGGCAAACGAGGTCCAGGCAGAAGAAGAACATCATGGCTTCAAAATCTAAGGGACTGGTTGGGACAAAACTCAGCAGCACTTTTTCGTGCGGCTGCTGATAAAAACAGGATCGCCAACATGATCACCAACATCCGATAATGGATATGGCAGAAGAAGAAGAAGAAGAAGGAGGAGGTGGAGGTGGAGGTGGATGAGGAGGAGGAGGAAGAAGAAGAAGAAGAAGAAAAAGAGGAAGAGGAAGAGGAAGAGGAAGAAGAAGCAGAAGAAGAAGAGAAGAAGAAGAAGAAGAAGAAAAGAAGAAGAAGAAGAAGGAGGAGGAGGAGGAGGAGGAGGAGGAGGAGGAGGAGGAGGAGGAAGAAGAAGAAGAAGAAGAAGAAGAGGAAGAGGAAGAGGAAGAGGAAGAGGAAGAGGAAGAAGAAGAAGAAGAAAGAAGAAGAAGAAGAAGAAGAAGAAGAAGAAGAAGAGAAGAAGAAGAAGAAGAAGAAGAAGAAGAAGAAGAAGAAGAAGAAGAAGAAGAAGAAGAAGAAGAAGAAGAAGAAGAAGAAACAGCAGCAGCAGCAGCAGCAGCTGCTGACTTTGGACCAATCACCAGGAGATGGCGAGTTCTAGTCCCACCTTGGGCATGAAAGCCAACTGGGTGACTTTGGGCCAATCACCAGGAGATCGTGTGTTCTAGTCCCACCTTCTGCATGAAAGTCACCTAGATGGCTTTGGGTCAATCACCAAGAGAGGGTGAGTTCTAGTCCTGCCTTAGGGCATGAAAGCTGGCTGGATGACTTTGGGCCAATCATCAGGAGACTGTGAATTCTCGTCCTATCTTGGGGATGAAAGCTGGCTGGGTGAAGAATAATCAGATAAGAGACAGCATAGCCTGCAGCTGAATAGTGGGCCAGATAAGAAGCTCAGAAGAGACTATTCCTATTTTCTCAGGCTGCAAAGAACATGGGGGAGAATTGCTCTTTGAGGCTCACAAGTTTCTATTAATGTAGCTTTACAATAAAGTAGAATTACTTTACTGCAGCCAAGAAATTAAAAGACGCTTGCTCCTGGGGAGGAAAGCTATGGCAAATCTAGACAGCATACTAAAAAGCAGAGACGTCACCCTGCCAACAAAAGTACGTATAGTCAGGGCCATGGTTTCCCCAGTTGCAATGCACGGCTGTGAAGGTTGGACCATAAGAAAGGCTGAGCGCCAAAGAATTGAGGCCTTTGAACTCTGGTGCTGGAGAAGACTCCTGTGAGTCCCTTGGACTGCAAGGCGATCCAACCGGTCGGTCCTAGAGGAGATCAACCCTGACTGCTCCTTAGAAGGCCAGATCCTGAAGCGGAAACTCAAGTACTTTGGGCACCTAATGAGAAGGAAGGACTCACTGGAGAAGAGCCTCATGCTGGGAAAGATTGAGGGCAATAGAAGAAGGGGACGACGGAGAAGGAGGTGGCTGGATGGAGTCAGTGAAGCAGCAGGCGTGAGCTTAAATGGACTCCAGAAGATGGTAGAGGACAGGAAGGCCTGGAGGAACATTGTCCATGGGGTCGCGATGGGTCGGACACGACTTCGCAACTAACAACAAGAATTACTTTATCGGGTGGTGTTTTCTGCCGGGTCTACCTGTTAAGACTCATAACATATGTTTCCTCTGCCCAGACATAACATCCTTCAACATAAGTGCCTAAGTGTCTTGCAAGCACAATTCAGTTAATACAGAAATATGCCAAGCAAATAATCTTTCCTCCTCTCCCCCCCACCCCCTCAATTATTTTATTAGAAGACGCAAACAAGACATTAAGAAATGCACACATCAACAGGGTGCAATATAAATTGCGGGCACCAAGGCAATTTAAACCTTCAAAGGTAACAATTTATATCAATGTTAAATATAATTTCTAAAACCTTAATAGAGGTAACGTTGTACGTTGGCGTGTACAGCTAAGTGTGGGATTGATCGACAGTTGCGAAGCCCCTTCAATTATTTTCTGATATTAAAGAAAGGTTTCCATCTGGAGTGTACTGCTTATATGTTTCCAGAGGCGACATAACAACATGTAATAACGAATATTTACAATTTACTGGAAAAGAAGGTTACCCGTCTTTTCGGGGTAAGAGACTTTTTGACGAACGTAAAAGTCCCTATGTTCACTTGTTCTGCGTTTACAGTTTATTAAACGGGATATAATCGCACGTACAACACAGAAATCTAACGTCATGACCGTGTTATGGTATTAAGTCCCAGCAGACAGCACTGGGCTAATCTTGAGAAAGTTAAGCAGAATGAAAGTTCGCAAGGAAATCCCAAGCAAAAAACGGGAAGAAAAATATCCCAGAAGATAGCAAAGAACCTTGAGATGCCCCATTAAGACATCTGGAACTGAGTCAACAGCTGGCTTTCTATACAGATAGTTCTCGACTTAACAACCATTAGTTTGGTTACCTATCTCAGCCGAAGCCACCCCACAGGGTTGTTGTTGTAAGGAAAATAGCAGGAAGAAGGAGTGTTAGACATGTTCGCTGCGTTGAGTTATTGGTTAAAAATAATAAAGGTGGGATGTAATTAATTAAATACATCTGTTCTTAAACTCGGATTCTGTGCTTAGGTAATCTGTGTCAGCTGATCACAGGGGATAGACCCCTTTTTGAGGATTATCTGTAATCATGGTTGGTGCGTCTTGTCTGGACCAACTCAAATGGCTGACGAATGAAGGCGAATATACGTGTCCCAGGATAATGTAGGATCGGTGGTGGGATTCAGCCGGTTTCCACCGATTTGGTAGAACAGGTAGCTACGTTTTGCTGTACTCAAAGAACCGGCTGGCTTCCAGAAGTCTAGTCTAGGCCTCGGAGGCCTGGAGGAGGCCTCCCAGGCCTAGAATGGCCCGCCGGAGGTGTGTGGATGCCACTTCTGGAAGTCCAGTCTAGGCCTCGGAGGCATGGAGGAGGCCTCCCAGGCCTAGTAGAACAGCCTACCAGAAGTGCATGAATGCCACTTCCTGGAGTCCGTTCTTGGCCTCAGAGGCCTCCTAGGCCTAGAACAGCCCATCGGAAATGCATGGATGCCACTTCCGGAAGTCCGTTCTAGGCCTCGGAGGCCTCCTAGGCCTAGAATGGCCCATCGGAAATGCATGAATGCCACTTCAGGAAATCTGTTCTAGCCTTGGGGGCCCAGGCCTGCATCGAATAAGACAACCAGTTGTTGTTCAGGCATTTGAATTCCACCACTGTGTAGGATCCAATCTGGATCGGTCACCGGGACCAGAGGTTTCGTCTTCCGAGCTTTTGGATTTGTGCTGGAGCCCATCTTAAGGGAACTTCTCTCTAGCTATAATAATAATAATAATAATAATAATAATAATAATAATAATAATAATAATAATAATAATAATAATAATAATAATAATAATAATAATAATAATAATAGTGAGGTCATCTAGTCCAACCTCCTGCTGAGGCAGGAAACCCTATACCATTTTGGACAAATGGTTGTCCAGTTTCTTCTTAAAAACTTCCAGTGTTGGCGCATTCACCGCTTCTGGAGGCAGGTTGTTCCTGTCGGGCCCTGCGAGGCCGTCCCAGCCGCGTACGGCCTACCTCCCACCGACCCGGTTACCTTGCCCGAGCTGCAGTCCTGGAAAGCCAACCGACCTATCGTTCCGGCGCCGCCGCCGCAGCCGCCGATGCCGCCGCAGCCGCCGCAGCCGCCGCCCTCCTCTGACGTCATCACTCTGCGCCTCACAGGGCCCGACAGAGGATTCGAGGGGAGGGGGCCGGAGGAAGCGACGGAGGGACTGGCTGAAGGGACGTCCAGCCGATTGCCTGACTGCGTGAATGCAGGGACGGCCAGCTGATTGCCCGGCTGTGTGATGGCAGGGCCGCTGATTGCCCGGCTGCGTGAT
>NW_015388828.1:101741-106861 GCF_001527695.2 Protobothrops mucrosquamatus
CGTTTGCGGTGCTTGTTCATGCTTAAGTCCAGAGTCCCGTTTTCATCCACTTCAATGTCCATGGACTGAAAGGGGGAAAGTTGGGACAACACATTTATCATTTCTTCTTTCAATCCCGCCACTCAAAACTGTCGACGCCATCCTGGTGGGGTGGACCTAACTGTCTTACACCAGAGCAGTGGTTCTCAACCTTTTTAATGCCGTGACCCCAACCGCTCATAAGTCAAGGACTAAACCGGTCGTAAGTCGAGGACTAAACCGGTCGTAAGTTGAGGACTACCCAACCGGTCGTTAAGTAGAGGACTTTCCCTGCCCGGGAGCGCCGTGCATGCGTGGTTCCGCCCCCTGCGCCGGCCGAGGCATAGCTGGCAAGCGGCAGAGACGGAGCAGGCCGACCACCAGCTGGCCCAGCCCAAGGGAGGTAAGGCACCCGCTGGAAAAGAGGGAAAAAAATGGCGGACAAAAAAAATGGTGGACAAAAAAATGGCGGACAGCCTTGCTTGGCGACCCCCATGAAATGGTCGATCGACCCCAAATGGGGTCCCGACCCACAGGTTGAGAACCACTGCACCAGAGTATCTGTGGCGTCCTTGGTGCTCTCTGAGTTTGGTTGTTTTCTTGCAGATATTTCAACTACCAAACTAGGCAATGCACAACATGGTGGGGAGAGAAAGGAAGAAACAAGGTACAAGACCGAAGACAGGGCACACCCTGCCATACATCAAAAACACTTTGGAAGCAGTAGAACAGGGGTGTCAAACTCAATTTCATTGAGGGCCGCATCAGCATTGCGGTTGCTCTCAGGGGGCCGGATGGGTGCGGCCAGGGTGGGTGCGGCCTACTGGGTGGGCATGGAGGGAGTGGGTGTGGCCTACTGGGTGAGTGTGGCCAGCTCTACATCGTTCGCGTCAAGGGCGCCTGTGGGGGGCCTGGGCAGGAGTGGGACAGATCTGAGGGTCTCTGGCAGAAGGGGGGGGGACCGGGGCAAGTGCCAAGGCATGGTCCATTTCTTCATTCCTCACTAAGGGTGACACCTCCCCAGCAGGCACCCAGGGGGCGGGGCCGACACGGCAGGGGCTGGTTCCTCGCTGTTTCCGGACAGCCTTGTGGAGCTAAGACTGAATGCGTTTCAGCATAGATGGCCACCACAAAATTGTACATTGGCTCCCGGCCAGCCTGGGCCAGGGCCAAGGCAGAGGGGGCCGTTCCCTCACTGTTTCCAGGATGGCTTCGCGGGCCACATGAAACCACTTTGTGGGCCCCATCCGGCTCCCAGGCCTTATGTTTGACATGTCTGCAGTAGATTGTAGCTTCTGAGATCTGCAAGTGGGCATCGCACACCGCCGAGGGGCTACCATACGACAACAAATTATGCATTGTAAAGATCACTTATGCATAAATCAAAAGATATTAATCTAACCGTCCGGCTTGTATCCTATTTAGCAAAGGGCACACCGGGCTAAGACCTTTATTATGATTTACAGCTTACATTTTTACATGGCCAGCTCCCCAGAGTTGCTGTATCAGTGAGATAAGTGGCATACAAATTAAACAAACAAACAAACAAATAAATAAATACAGGTAGTCCTCGACTTATGACCACAACTGAGCCCAGAATTTCTGTCGCTAAGGGGGACCTTTGTTAAGTGAATTTTGCCTCGCTTTACAACTTTTCTTGCCACAGTTAAGTAAGCCTCAGTTGTTAAGTTAGTAACACAGTTGTTAAGTGAATCCCATTGAGTTTGCTTGTCAGACGGTCACAAAAAGTGATCAGATGACCCCAACGGGACAGTGAAATTTCCTGAGAACTAAAAAGACATTTCCTGACAGAATAAATAACCAGTGGAACAATCTGCCTCCAGAAATTGTCAGTGCTCCAACACTGGAAGTTTTTAAAGAAGAGACTGGACAGCCATTTGCCTAAAATGGTATAGGGTTTCCTGCCTGAGCAGGGGGTTGGACTAGATGACCTCCAAGGTCCCTTCCAACTCTCTATTCTATTCTATTCTATTCTATTCTATTCTATTCTATTCTATTCTATTCTATTCTATTCTATTATCTGTTTATTCTATTCCTGTTCTATTCTATTCTATTCTATTCTATTCTATTCTATTCTATTCTATTCTATTCTATTCTATTCTCTATTCTCTCTTCTATTTTCTATTCTATTCTATTCTTGATCGCTGCGATGATTGTGTGAAAAGCGGTCGTTAAGTCGCTTCGTTCACTGCCGTTGTAGCTTGGAACGGTCACTAAACGAACTGTGGTAAGTCCAGGACTACCTGTAATCCATCCATGGGGGGGGCTGCTCCCTCTCGCCTGCTCACCTTGCCGGAGAGATCTTGCTGCTTGGTGCTGAGGTTTTCAGGCATTTCCCAGCAGCGGGTGGAGAGGTTCAAAATGGCGGTGGCAGCCATGTGGGCGGCTTCGGCGTCGTGGGAGTAGTCGAAGCCTGTGGACGAAGACGAAGCGTTCTTCACGTAACTGCTGGAAGGGCTGTGGCTGGGGGAAGTGGAAACCTTTGGAAAAGGTTTGCCTGTAAAAAGGGGAGCAAGAGAGGCAGAAAGGTGTGGATGGTGTTGGGCTTCAGCCATTTATTTATTTCTTGCTCCCTTGTCTTTCCTGCAGGAATTCAACACAGCCTGTAAAAGCTCCTTCCTCTAATACTCCGATGGCAAGAACCCAGTTTGGTTGAGGGGTTAAGGCACCAGGCTAGAAAATGGGAAACTATGAGTTCTAATCCTGCTTTAGTCATGAAAGTCAGCTGGGCGACTTTGGGCCAATCACCAGGGGACTGTGAGTTCTAGTCCCGCCTTAGGGATGAAAGTTGGCTGGGTGACTTGGGGCCAATCACCAGGGGATTGTGAGTTCCAGTCCCGCCTTAGACAAGAAAGTCGGCTGGGTGACTTGGGCCAATCAACAGGAGACTGTGAGTTCTAGTCCCGCCTTAGACAAGAAAGTTGGCTGGGTGACTTTGGGCCAATCACCAGGGGACTGTGAGTTCTAGTCCCGCCTTAGCGATGAAAGCTGGCTGGGTGACTTTGGGCCAATCAACAGGGGACTGTGAGTTCTAGTCCCGCCTTAGGGATGAAAGCTGGCTGGGTGACTTTGGGCCAATCAACAGGGGACTGTGAGTTCTAGTCCCGCCTTAGACAAGAAAGTCGGCTGGGTGACTTTGAGCCAATCACCAGGGGACTGTGAGTTCTAATCCCGCCTTAGACAAGAAAGTCGGCTGGGGGACTTTGGGCCAATCACCAGGAGACGGTGAGTTCCAGTCCCACCTTAGGTATGAAAGTCGGCTGGGGGACTTTGGGCCAATCACCAGGGGACTATGAGTTCTAATCTTGCCTTAAGTATGAAAACTGACTAGGTGACTTTGGGCCAATCACCAGGGGATTGTGAGTTCTAGTCCCGCCTTAGACAAGAAAGTCGGCTGGGTGACTTTGGGCCAATCACCAGGCGACTGTGAATCCTAGTCCCGCCTTAGACAAGCAAGTCGGCTGGGGGACTTTGGGCCAATCACTGGGAGACAGTGAGTTCCAGTACCACCTTCGGCATGAAAGTTGGCTGGGTGACTTTGGACCAATCACTAGGGGACTGTGAATTCTAGTTCCGGTTCAGGCATGAAAGATAGCTAGGTGACTTTGGACCAATCACCAGGGGACTATGAGTTCTAGTCCCACCTTAGGCATGAAAGCTGGCTGGGTGACTTTGGGCCAATCACTAGGGGACTATGAGTTCTAGTCCCGCCTTAGACAAGAAAGTCGGCTGGTCTATATTGGTCTAATTGGCTGGACCACAAATAAATAAAAAAAACCACAACCCCCCCCCCCCACCATAAATCCATTCCCCCAATGGCCGTCCATGACCAGACCCAACTTACATTTAAAGGCTTTAGGTGAGGTTTCGCTAGACTGAATCTTTGGGGCAAGCATGCGTTTGCCAAAAACCTGAGCGTCAAAACTTGCATAATCGAAGGTGACTTTGGAGTACTTCTCCAGCTCCTTGGCCAAGTTGGCCCTTGGCGTGGAAGGAACCATGTTGGGCCTGTAATTTCCATACTGAGGCACCTCGAGTTGCTTCACAAAACACATAGGCCTGAAGAAGAGAGAAAGGAAAGGAGGGAACTTTGGCAAGACGTTCATGAATCTGGGTGAGCACGTGAGGAACAATTTGGCTAAAAGGGTCCCTTCAAGGAAATAGACAGTCATCTTTCCGACAGAGGAGAATATTCGTAGCTCAGGGTTGAAATGAGGGGTCTTTGGTGCTCTCTGGGCTTGGTGGTTTTCCTACAGACATTTCATTACCCAACTAGGCAATGTCATCATTGCTGGAAGGGAATGAGGTTTGTGGAGAAGAAGAGGAGGAAAAGGGGGGGTGGAGGAGGAACAGGAGGAAAAGGACTGTGGGGGGAGTCTTTGGTGCTCTCTGTCTTGGATATTTTCTTGCAGATGCTTCATTACCCAACTATGTAACATCAGCAGGGCTAGAAGGGAGTGAGGTTTGTGGAGACGAGGAGGAGGAGGAGGAGGAGGAGGACAGTAAGACGTGGCTTGGGACTCTGTTAAAAACCCTTTTGGCCTGTCAACTCAGAATTAATGGATGCTACAGAAGACCTTCCCGATTCAGTGTGGCCTGACTGGGAATATTACATTTTTTTATCCTTCAAAGAAAAACATTTGACAGTCAGAGATGGATTAGTGGCTGGGAGGGGTCCTGCCATTTCCCTAAATCAGGTATGCCTAACTTTGGCCATTTTAAGACCTGTGGACTTCAACTTCCAGAATTCCCCAGCCAACATAGCTCAGGAATTCTGGGAGTTGAAGTCCACAGGTCACAAAGGGGCCATAGTTGCCCTCCCCTGCAATGGGGGAAGCTTATTCACTTAAAGACTGTGTAATGGTCTTAAAATGGCCAAGGTTGGGCACACATTCCCTAAACTGGCTTTTTGAGAGGAAAAGGAAAAAACAGAGGTTAGCTCCATTTGGCTGGATTACCTGAGGATCCGATCTGAATTCGAGTGATGTTTTGAAGGGTCGCCGGATGGAGGCGGTTGCTTCTCGTGAGTTTTGGCTAATTTTTCAGCAGCTGCAATGGGACAGCCAGATAAGCTATTGGAA
>NW_015388828.1:106947-125828 GCF_001527695.2 Protobothrops mucrosquamatus
GAAGAAGAAGAAGAAGAAGAAGAAGAAGAAGAAGAAGAAGAAGAAGAAGAGGAGGAGGAGGAGGAGAAGGAGGAGGAGGAGGAAGAGGAAGAGGAAGAGGAGGAGGAGAGAGGAAGAAGAAGGAGGGAGAGGAGGAATAGAGAAGGGAAGACAAGTAGGAAGGAAAGAAGAAAGGAAGAAGAAGAAGAAGAAGAAGAAGAAGAGGAGGAGGAGAGAGGAGGAAGAGGGAGGGAGAGAAGGAATAGAGAAGGGAAGACAAGTAGGAAGGAAAGAAGAAAGGAAGAAGAAGAAGAAGAAGAAGAAGAAGAGGAGGAGGAGGAGGAGAGAGGAGGAAGAGGGAGGGAGAGAAGGAATAGAGAAGGGAAGACAAGTAGGAAGGAAAGAAGAAAGGAGGAAGAAGAAGAAGGAGGAGGAGGAGGAAGAGGAGGATTGTGGGGTCCTTGATGCTCTCTGAGCTTGGTTGTTTTCTTGCAGACACTTCATTACCAAACTAGGTAACATCATCAGTGCTAGAAGGGCCTTATATATAAACAGAGAGCTAATCTCATCCCTTCTAGCACTGATGATGTTACCTAGTTTGGTAATGAAGCGTCTGCAAGAAAACAGCTAAACTCAGAGAGCACCAAGGATCCCTCGTATTCATCCATTAAAGACAAACATAGGAAGGATCCAATCCAATCCAATCACAGTATTTTATTATGATCATAGATTATTATAATATGAAGAAAGAATCATTTGGAATTATTTTCTGAGCAAATTAGGAATTGAGGCTATAGATACTGTTTGTGTTCAAATTCTTTTTTCTCTTGAATAGAATCCATTTATAAACACATAGTATGAAGTATAAAAGGGAAATGTAGATAGCAAAATGGAAGAGATGTTATAAATATGCTTTTAGGAAGCAATTGATGATTCTAAGTGTTACCAATTTTCATATCTGATAGAAAACGTATAGCGTCTTTAGAGAGCGATAGTAAAATCCTATACTACAGGCTTACTTCAATAGAATGAAAGGGTTTACACTTTACACCAATCCACAAAAAGCTCATGCATTATTGGATTTCATGACTTTGTTTTGGGAAACTTTGATTTGATTTGTTTCTGATTTATTTCTGGCTCTGTGCTTTTGATTTGAAGAAGTGACAAAGTTGGAAGTTCCACATCTAGGCAACCTGTTTTTAGCAAGAATACTTGCTCAATTCACTTACTGGTTCCTAGACTTCAGACTTCAGTTTTTATTTCCCTCAACCCTGAAAGTTAATGCTCTGTTATTGAACTTTTAAAAAATATTATTCCAGCTTTAACATATTCAGCTAACAGAAGAGAACAGAATAATACAGCTGGGAGGGACCTTGGAAATCTTCTAGTGACTAATCCAGGGGTAGGCAACCTTGGTTCTTTTATGACTCATGAACTTCATCTCCCAGAATTCCTGAGTCAGCATAGCTGGTAGTTCCACAGTTCTAAGTAAAGGGATTTTCGAAATCAAAACTTTGGCACTTCCTTTGCAATCTAGCCCTGTAGCAGCTATCTTAAGATGGTACATGGATGCAGTCTCTAATCAGCTAATCATGAGAAGTGCAGAGAGCCAGTTTATTAAACCATTGGATAATTAATTAGCACCCACATCCAGTCCACCCAGCGATGGAACCGAGAGTCATGGAGAAATGTTAACACGCCACACAAAATGAAAAATGGGATGGGGGAACTTTCTATCCTTTCCATCTTCATAATGTCAACATAATCAATGTGATTGTTGGGCCATCTGCACTGCTGTGTGCACAGTAAGACATGGCTTGGGACTCTGTTAAAAACCCCTTTGGCCTGTCAACTCAGAATTAATGGATGCTACAGAAGACCTTCCTGATTCAGTGTGGCCTGACTGGGAATATTACATTTTATTTTTCATTCAAAGAAAAACATTTGACAGTCAGAGATGGATTAGTGGCTGGAAAGGGTCCTGCCATTTCCCTAAATCGGGTGTGCCTAGCCTTGGCCATTTTAAGACCTGTGGACTTCAACTCCCATAATTCCCCAGCCAACATAGCTCAGGAATTCTGGGAGTTGAAGTCCACAGGTCGCAAAGGGGCCATAGTTGCCCACTTCCTCCCAATGGCTGGCTCAGGAATTCTGGGAGTTGAAGTCCACAGGTCACAAAGGGGCCAGAGTTGCCCTCCCCTGCAATGGGGGAAGCTTATTCACTTAAAGACTAGGGTTGCCAGGTCTGCTTCCAAAAAATAGCGGACAAGCGGCGGGGGGTGTTAAGTAGTAAAAAAAGTAGACTGTACAGCTTTAGATTACGTACCATTTCATCATAAAGCTTTTGAATAAAAAAAATGTCCACTATTTTGTGAAAAAAAATAGTGAACATAATGTGAAAAAAGTGGACTGTCCACTCAAATAGTGGACACCTGGCAACCCTATTAAAGACTGTGTAATGGTCTTAAAATGGCCAAGGCACCCGTGTGTAAGGGATTTGACCGAAAAACTCTCCTTTTCCTTTTTTGTCTCCAATCGAGGTAAACCGACCTAATGGACTCCTAGGCTAGACTTAAGCTCACTACAAAACTTCCCAGCGGCCTACCTCCGCCAACGAAGAGCACTCAAAACCGATTAAAAAGTCGTCGACGTTACCCTGTCGGTCTATTCGATAACCTTGAAAGCAAGGAAGAAGCAGAAGAAAAAAAAAATAACAGGGAAGAGGAATGCAGGGATTAAATAAAATCAACACAATAAAATAACATAGAACCGTTATAAGAAGGTGTGCAGCGCCTTGGAGATTTCAAAATATTCTGCAAAGCAAAAAAGCTCACGCAAGAATGTCAACAACATTGTAAATCCTTCAAGATATGTTGGGGGTTGGGGAACCAATCCTAGTCAAGAATTAACCCAGCATAGAATGCTTGTACTGTTGAGCACAAAAATCGGGCAGAAAATTTAATCGCCTCAAAGAAAAGACAATGCTGACATTTTTTTTGACAATTTTTTGACAATTTCTTTGTGGTGACATAATCTCTGCTTCTAAAAAAAGCAGTACAGGGTAGTCCTCAACTTACAACAGTTCATTTAGTGACTGTTCGAAGTTACAACGTCACTGAAAAAAGTGACTTACGACCGATTTTCACAGTTATGACCGTTGCAGCATCCCCATAGTAACATATTCAAAAGTCAGATGCTTGGCAACTGACTCATACTTATGACGGATGCAGTGTCCCGGGGTCACGTGATCTCCTTTGGCGACCTTCGGACAAGCAAAGTCAATGGGGGAAGCCAGATTCACTTAACAACCGTTTTACTAACTTAACAGCCGCAGTGATTTACTGTTGTAAAATGGGATAAAATTCACTTAACAAATAGCTCATCTAGCAGCAGAAATTTGGCGCTAAATTGTGACATGGGTCAAGGATTACCCTGTACTATAGGAGTACAGGTAGTCCTTGACTTACATCCATTTGTTTAGTGACCATTGGAAGTTACAATGGCACTGCAAAAAGTAACTGGACCTTGTACTTTTGCACCATCCCCCTGGTCACATGATCAAAATTTGGGCTAGCACATATTTACAACATCCCGGAGTCATGTGATCGTCATTTGCGACCTTCCCAACTGAGTTCTGACAAGCAAAGTCAATTGGGTGGAAGTGGGCAGCTTTGACTCCTTTACGACCTGTGGACTTCAACTCCCAGAATTCCTGAGAGTTCCACGGTGGCTCAGGAATTCTGGGAGTTGAAGTCCACAGGTCGCAAAAGGGCCATAGTTGCCCACTTCCTCCCAATGTCTGGCTCAGGAATTCTGGGAGTTGAAGCCCACAGGTCGCAAAGGGGCCATAGTTGCCCACTTCCTCCCAATGGCTGACTCAGGAATTCTGGGAGTTGAAGTCCACAGGTCGCAAAGTGGCCATAGTCGCGCTCTCCTGCAATTCGGGAAGCTTATTCACTTAACGACTGTGTGATTCACTTAACAAACATGGCAAAGGTAGTAAAAAGGAGCGTGACTCATTTAACAATCACCCCATGCTTAGCAAGGGAAATTCTGGTCTCGCCATTAGTTGTAATTACAATAATTCCTGTAATTCCCTCTTACGGGTAATTATCTTGCTTTAAAACCGAATGGAAGCATAAACAGCCAGGGAGGCTATGGGGGAGATTAAATTCAGGTAGCCCTCGACTTACAACTATTCGTTTAGGGATTGTTCCAACAGGACTGAAAAAAGTGACTTATGACCCATTTTCACACTTATGACCGTTGTAAGATCCCCACAGTCATGTGATTAAAATTTGGGGGCTTGGCAACTGGCATATATTTATGACAGGGGCCCCAGCCAGCTTCTTACAAGCAAAGTTAATGAGAGAAGCCCCATTTGCTTAAAGACTGCATGGTTCACTTCACAAATGCAGTGATTCGGTTAACATCTGTGGCAAAAAAAGGTTGTAAAAATGGAACAACATTCACTCCACCCATGCCTGGATTAACAGTACAAATATTGAGCACAACTGTGCTCATAAATCAAGGATTACCTATAGTGAAAACCACAACGTGCGTATGGACTTCCTTAATTGTTTTGTCACTACATAAGTGTGAGAATATCAAACATTTATCTATGAGACCTGCCTAAAAGTTTCTTTTTTCCTCCTTTCCAGAGAAAATTCTTTTTGTGTGTGCGTGCAAATGAATGCAAAGTGGACGAGAGAAAAATGCAAGACAGTTTCTGATGCTGTTCTCCGTTTCCAGCCCTTCTAAATTCTTTCTCTTTCAGTTCAATTGCTGTCCCAATCAGCTAATCATATTAGCTAAACAAACGGCTTCCTGACCCATTATTATTTCAAATATCTAGGATACAGTGGAAAAATCACCTACCTTCGGTGAGTATTACGGTTGCTATTTACATGGCCCTGTCCGGTGCATCCAGGTGTTGGGCACTTTAATACATTCTCGTGCATGGCCAGAACTTGAGAATTAAAAAGAAAATGAGGAGAAAGGTGAGAAAGCAATAATAATAATAATAACAATAATAATAATAATAATAATAATAATAATAATAATAATAATAATAATAATAATAATAATAATAATAATAATAATAATAATAATAATAATAATAATAATAGAAGTAACAGACTTGGAAGGGACCCTGGAGGTCTTCTAGTCCCACCCCCTGCTCAAGCATTTCAGACAAATAGCTGTCTAACAAACCCGTTCTGGCTACTAGTTATGATTTTATTTGTTTCTAGATGTTCACAGATCTGTTTTTTTATTATGTTTTCCAGTATCTTCCCAGATATTGATGTTAGGCTGATTGGTCTATAGCAGTGGTGGCGAACCTATGGCACAGGTGCCAGAGGCGGCACTCAGAGCCCTCTCTGTGGGCACGCGCGCTGTCGCCCCAGTCCTAGGCCTTCAGCTGGGTTTTATAAAACTTTTTTTAGGCCGCCGCCGCCGTGTGCAAAAAAAAAAAAAAGTTTAATCAGTCAATTTCAACTTCTCGCGGGAAAAAAAAAGGTCTTGCAAAGTTGGAATTGATTGATTGAACTTTTTAGTCCCACCCAGTCTGCCGTTACCACCGCGGCCACGGCCACCCAATGGGCCACGGCCACCCAATGGGTCACATCCACCCGGCACCCGGTGATGCATAAGTGGGTTTTGGGTTGTAGTTTGGGCACTCAGTCTCTAAAAGGCTCGCCATCACTGGTCTATAGTTTCCTGGGTCTGGTTTTTTTCCCCATTTTTGAAGATGGGACCACATCAGCTCTTTTCGAATCCTCTGGTAGTTCTCCGGTTCTTTTACAGTTATGTTTTTGGTAGGATGGTTTTTGCGCAACGACTGATGCAAAGAATGAGTTAAACGACTCTGCTTTTACCCTGCTGCTGGTTACTTCCTTGCCATCTTCTCTCTTTAGTGGACCGACTGTTTCCCTGACTTTTTTTTGATAGATAGATAGATAGATAGATAGATAGATAGATAGATAGATAGATAGATAGATAGATAGATAGATAGATAGATAGATAGATAACTAAAGACCTACATAGATGAGATAGAATATAGAATATAGAATAGAGCTAGAAGGGACCTTGGAGGTCTTCTAGTCCAGCCCCGTCCTCAAGCAGGAGAACTTATACCATCTCAAACAAGTGGCTGTATAGCCTCTTGTTAAAAATCTCCAGTGATGGAGCATCCACGATTTGTGGAGGTAGGTTGTTCCACTAGTTAATTGTCCTCACTGTCAGGAAGTTTCGCCTTAATTCCAGGTTGCTTCTCTCTTTGATCAGTTTCCAACCATTGTTTCTTGTCCTGCCCTCTGGTGCTTTGGTGAATAACGTGACCCTTCCTCTTCTTTGTGGCAGCCCCTCTAATACTGGAATACTGCTATTATGTCTCCCCTATTTTTTCTTTTCTTTAGACTAGATGATAAAAAGATAGATGAGATAGATGAGAGACATAGATGGATGAGATGGTAGATAGATAGATAGATAGATAGATAGATAGATAGATAGATAGATAGATAGATAGATAGATAGATAGATAGATAGATAGATAGATAGATAGATAGATACTGTAGGTCAGGGGTCCCCAACCTATGGGCTATGGCCTGGGACCGGGCTGCGGGCTCTTCGCCAGCAGGCTGCAGAAATGGCTGGTCGGTGCATGCACTCATGGGCACGCATTCCCCCACTCGCACTAGTGCCTGCGGCCCCGTTTGTGCATGCATGAACGGGGCCGCTAGCACTGGGCAGATTGCACAGCTGTTCAGAGATGCGCGAGTGGGGCCGCTAGCTGCCATGGGGGGTGCACAGCCGTTTGCACATGCACATGGCACCAGCGCATGCTGCATGCACGAACGGGGCCGCTAATGCTGCACCAGTATGCATGGCCCCATTTGCATGCACACACGTGCGCACAATGATTTGGAAGCTGCGAGCCTGGATAGGTTGGAGACCTCTGCTGTAGGTGATAGATGTTAAAAAGATAGATGAGATAAATGAGAGACATAGATAGATAGATAGATAGATAGATAGATAGATAGATAGATAGATAGATAGATAGATAGATAGATAGATAGATAGATAGATAGATAGTCAGATAGACCAACAGACATAGATGAGGTAGATGATAGATGATAAAAGGATAGATATGACAGACTTGGATAAATGAGATGATAGACGGGCAGACAGATATAGATGTTAAAAAGATAGATGAGATAAAGAGACATAGACAGAAAGATAGACAGACAGACAGACAGACAGGCAGACAGACAGACAGACAGACAGACAGACAGACAGACAGACAGATGAGATAGATAAGAGACGTAGATAGGTGAGATGATAGACAGACAGACAGATGAGAGATGATAAAAAGGATAGATAGATAGATAGATAATAGATAATAGATAGATAGATGATAAAAAGATAGATGAGATAGATGAGAAACATAGATAGATGAGACAGTAGATAGACAAACAGATAGACAGATAGATGAGGTAGATGATAGATGATAAAAAGATAGATAAGATAGGAGAGACATAGATAGATAAGATGATAGACAGGCAGACTAACAGGTCATCCAATTTGCTTCCTGCAGTGAAGTCAGATATGTTCTCTGTTTCAAGGGATTGGGTTTCCATGTATATTTCTCAAACCTCTGATTCTTTAAAACAAACATATATATTTTAACCTCATTGCCTTTTATGAAGATAACCTTGAAAGTAAAGAAAAATATCTTTCAGAAGAACAGCACTTGCACTTATTTTGTTTTTCATTTACCCATGAGGAAATAAACGACCAATGTTCCTTTCTCTTAGGGTTTTTTTTTGGGGGGGGGGGTATGTCTTCAGCCTTTGAAATGAACTGATAAGACAGATTGGGTTTTTTTATTGTTATTTTTCATAAGCTCACACCTTCTTTCTTGAGAGAGGATTATAAAAGAAATTATTTTAGAGTCAGAAGTAGCAAATATTTCCCCTTTGGGGAAAAAGTAAATGAAACTCTCCCGCATCACACTGTCTTATTAAAATTTAAAACCGCTCAGCACTGGCCTATTCAATTTTTTTCTCCAAACATGTTGAGAGAAAAAAAACAATATCACTTTTCTTTTTTCTTTTCTTTCTTTTTTTACTGCATTGTATGGGCACCGATGCAGATAAAGTTGCCGATTTATCCCAGTGGAGCTGTAATAAATTAAAATAATAAATAAAATAAATAAATTAGGATACTCCAGACGTTTTTGCTAGAGGATTCTTCATCTGGGCTCCGTAATCAGCCTCCATTTTCCTCCTGCTTCATGAGGAAAATCCATCATTTTCTAAACATGGGCCTAGACCAGGGGTAGGCAACCTTGGCTCCTTTATGACTCGTGGACTTCAACTCCCAGAATTCCTGAGCCAGCCACGCTGAGGGGAAAAGGAGAGGTTTCCAAGCTGAGCCTTGCTGGCTCAGGAATTCTGGGAGTTGAAGTCCACCAGTCATAAAAGAGCCAAGGTTGCCTACCCATGGCCTAGACTCACATTATATCCAACTAGTGTAGGTAATCCTCTACTTACAACCATTAATTTAGTGACCATTTGAAATTACACTAGCACTGAAAAAAGTGACTTATATTTTTCACACTTTATGACCATTGCAGCATCCTCATGGTCATGTGATCAAAATTTGGATGCTTGGCAATTAGCATGTGATGGATTATGACAGTTGCCGTATCCTGGGGTCATGTGATCATCTTTTGCAAACTTCTGATGAGGAAAGTCAATGGGGAAGCCAGGTTCACGTTACTAACTTAGCAACTGCACTGATTTCCTTAACATTTGTGGCCAAAAAGGTCATAAAATGGAGCAAAATTCATTGCCTTCTGTTGCTTAGCAACAGAAATTTTGGGCTCACCTGTGGTCGTAAGTCGAGGACTGCCGGTATATATTTTAATTTCACAGTCTTCTTTGAGGACTTGAAAGAAAATTACAAGGGCTCCTCCACTTACACTGGAAAAAGTGACTCACAGCTGGTCCTCGTGCTTACGACCATTGTGGCATTCCCCACAGTCACATGACCAGAATTCAGATGCTTGACAATTGGCATGTACAATGTTTTCCCGAAAATAAGACTTAACCGGGAAAATAAGTCCTAACGTGATTTTTCAGGATGCTCGTAATATAAGCCCTACCCCAAAAATAAGATTGTCAGCCCAGACGGATGCATTTAGTACCATATTTCCCCAAATATAAGCCCTAACCAGAAAATAAGCCCTAATGCATGTTTTGGAGCAAAAATTAATATAAGACCCGGTCTTATTTTCAGGGGAATACGTTACTTATAACATTTGCAGTGTCCCAGGGTGATGTGGTCTCTTTTTGTGGCCTTCCCAAATGGCTTTCAACAAGCAAAGTCAATAGGGGAAGTAGATCCACTTAACAACATGTCATTCACTTAAGGACTGCAGTGATTCACTTAACAACTGTGGCAAAAGTACTTGGCCACTACATGAATGATCGTACATCAGCTGTTTTATAAGAATTGTCCTAACTCAGGGGTAGGCAACCTTGGCTCTTTTATGACTCGTGGACTTCAACTCCCAGAATTCCTGAGCCAGCAAGGCTCAGCTTGGAAACCTCTCCCTCTCCCCTCAGCATGGCTGGCTCAGGAATTCTGGGAGTTGAAGTCCACAAGTCATAAAAGAGCCAAGGTTGCCTACCTTTGGTCTAAACCCAACATTGGGTCCTTCAGTGGCATCCTAGGACAGGGGTAGGCAACCTTGGCTCTTTTATGACTCGTGGACTTCAACTCCCAGAATTCCTGAGCCAGCAAGGCTCAGCTTGGAAACCTCTCCCTCTCCCCTCAGCATGGCTGGCTCAGGAATTCTGGGAGTTGAAGTCCACGAGTCATAAAAGAGCCAAGGTGGCCTACCACTGTCCTAGCTGTTACAGCAATGTAGTGAATTTTAAGATGCACTTACTCTCAGGAGGGATCCTGTCTTTGTGCGGGCAACCAGACAAACTACGATGGTGGGGATAGAGTCCTGTGACGTGGCCGGTGCCATCACAGCCTGGAGTGGGACATTTGATTTCACGCTTCTCGGGTCTTGAAGAATCTAGAAAACGAATGAAGACGGTGCACAAACGAGCTTACAATAAGATTTGGTCGGTGAGGGGAAACTAAGCCTTAATAAGAATCTTGAAAACAGGACATAGAATGATTTAATAAGATGATTTTTATAAATACAATGGAAATAAGCTGAGTAAAAAACATGTTAAATGTTGATGTTATTATTATATGCATAAATATTAAAAATGTTTATATTCAGCTTGGTTTGTATTGAAAATATTAAGAATTATATTTGTTTAATGTAGACAAAAGGAGAATATTACAGGAAGAAGAGTTCTAGTCCCGCCTTAGGCATGAAGGTGGCTGGGTGACTTTAGGCCCTTCACCAGGAGGCAGTGAGCTCTAGTCCCACCGTAGCCAGCTAGGTGACTTTGGGCCAGTCCCTCTCTCTCAACCCAACCCACCTCACAGGCTTATAGTTGTGGGGAGGAGGAAGGTGTGTTGGATATGTTTGCCTGCCTTGAGTTATTTGTAAAAATAATAAAGGTGGGATATAAATGAAGGAAGGAAGGAAGGGAGAGAGAGGGGGGGAAGGAAGAAAGAAAGAAAGGAAGGAAGGAAGAAAGAGAAAGAAGAAAGAAAGAAAGAAAGAAAGAAAGAAAGAAAGAAGGAAGGAAGAGAGAGAAAGAAAGGAAAGGAAAGGAAAGGAAAGGAAAGGAAGGAAGGAAGGAAGGAAGGAAGGAAGAGAAAGAAAGAAATAGAGAGAGAGAAAGAAAGAGAGAGAGAGAAAGAGAAAGGAAGGAAGGAAGAAAGAAAGAAAAATAAAGAAAGGAAGGAAGGAAGGAAGGAAGGAAGAAAGGAAGGAAGGAAGAAAAGAAGAGAGAATTAAAGGAAAGGAAGGAAGAGAAAGAAAGAGAGAGAGTGAAAGAAAGAAAGAGAGAGAGAAAGAAAGAAAGGAAGGAAGGAAGGAAGAAAGAGAGAAAGAAAGGAAAGGAAGGAAGGAAGAGAATGAAATAAAGAGAGAGAGAAAGAAAGGAAGGAAGAAAGAAAGAGAGAAAGAAAGGAAAGGAAGGAAGAGAAAGAAAGAGAGTGAAAGAGAGTGAAAGAAAGAAAGAAAGAAAGAAAGAAAGAAAGAAAGAAAGAAAGAGAAAGAAAGTGATGTTCCTATACAGATCAGATCAACATTCTGATCACCTGCTAGCCTGCCCAAGGGAACAATGTTTTGCCTCAGCAAGACACACAACGGGGGTGGAAATCACCTTATTTGCCTCATCAAGATGTCAGCGAGGATACAAATGGCCTGGCTGGGAGACTTTTCATCACGGCTTCCTCCACTTCCCAAAGCCATTCCCACTTCTCAAAAATCCCTCAAGAAGTCGTGCAAAGCGAAGCCACCCAAGCCGTTTTCTCTTTTCTTCAAGGAGCGTTTCCTTCCCTTTTGTGCTCCTAGCAGCTCTGCGCCCATCAGCGTGGAAGTGAAACGTCCCTTCAAAGCTCTATAAACGCGCCCAGTTCATCCGATTGAACTGGAACCCTGCGGTCATCAAAACTGCAGAAGTTGCCGCGGTTTATTGACTCAAATGTCTTATTTAATTCCAGGTTCCGTCTCCGACAGGGATGAACAAAGCTACCCCGGGAAACCAGGGTCAGGCAGTCCTTGACTTACAACACGTCATTTAGTGACCGTTCCAAGGTTGCAACAGCAGTGAAAAAAGTGACGTAGGACCGTTTTTCGCACGGCCGTTGCAGCGTCCCCAGGGTCACGTGCTCAAAATTCAGACGCCTGGCGATTAGTTCCTTTTTGTGATGGTTACAATGTCCCAGGGGTCATGAGATCCCCTTTTGCAACCTTCTGACAAGCAAATTCAAGGGGGAAGCCAGGTTCACTTAACAACTATGTTACTAACTTAACAACTGCAACGATTCACATAACAACTGTGGCAAGAAAAGTTGTAAGACGGGGCAAAACTCGCTTAACCAATGTTTCGCTTAGCAACATAAATTTTCGGCTCCATTGGGGCCGTAAGTCAAGGACTACCTGTATAATAAGTAAGAAGCTCCCTCTGGAGACTTACTCCTTAACGGAAGCCCAGTGTTGAACCCGACATCTGTCTTTAGAGCTATAGTACGTTCACGATCCACTCCTTTCTTAAAACCAGCTTTTGCCAAAGGTAACCGCCACATTGGGAGGTTACAGAGTTAGCCCTCGACTTACAACAGTTCATTTAGTGGCCCTTCAAAGTTACAACAGGACCCAAAAAAGCGACTCATGACCAGTTTTCACATTTACAACCGTAGCAGCGTCTCCAGGGTCACGTGATCAACATTCAGATGTTTTGCAACTGGTTTCATATCTATGATGGGATCGCGTGATTTCCTTCACGAGGCAACTGGACTTTCTTGTTTTCTTTTGAAGACGTTTCGCTTCTCATCCAAGAAGCTTCTTCAGCTCTGACTGGATGGTGGGGAAGGGAAGGATTTATACTCCTTGCAGACAGCTGGTCATTTGCATTCTTTTAGAGAGTTGTTGAGGCCACCTGGATCTGTGTCCTCGGGGTCACCTGAGTGGTGCAAATGGGTGTGGAGCCTTCTTGAAACTTCTGAAAGGACGGTGTTGTAGACTGGAGATAGATGGTGTCGTATCCCTCCCCCTCTGTTGAGAGAAGGCTGTTCAATTTTGAAATAGAGCGCCAGTCAGAGCTGAAGAAGCTTCTTGCATGAGAAGCGAAATGTCTTCAAAGGAACACAAGAAAGTCCAGTTGCCTCCTGAAAAAGCATTTTTGGGACAACTATGACCTGGATGATGAGAATCTCCACAGACATTTGCACGGTTTCTAGCACTGCTAGGTGCACAGGAGCTGAGGCAAGAACCGGAGCTCACCCCATCTTGTGGTGCTGGGTCTCGAACCCAGGCTATCAGCTTTCTAGCTGATAAGCTCAGCGTCTTTAACCCCTGAGGCCTTGTGCCGAGCCACCTCTCCTTACCTTTGCTGTAATAGTTCTTCCTGATGGATTCCAAGGTCTTGTTCTGCTTCTCCTCCACTTGGAAATGTTTCGCGTGCTCTCCGGTCACCTGCTGGCCGGGCTCCCTCACCACCTTGACCTGTTCAGCTTTCAGGGCGATGGCCTGCTCCAACAGGCCCAGATTTCCCCGCGTCATCATGTCATACATCTCGGATTCATCGGTTACCGTGGACTTTTGGGAGTGGGAATCGTCGTCCTTTTCGTCGTCGGACCTCACCTCCACAATGACAGAATATTCCGGCTTGGGGTTGACCGTCGGTCTTTCACAGTGGGCTTGGGGGCTATCCTGAGAAATGTGAGGAGTTTCTGGACAGATTACCTCAGCCATCGCTTCCCCTTCCTCTTCTTCTTCCTCCTCTTCGTATTCTTCTTCTTCTTCCTCCTCCTCCTCCTCCTCTTCTTCACGGTCTTCTTCGTCATCCTCCTCTTCCTCTTCTTCCTCCTCCTCTTCCTCCTTTTGCAGTTTGCACGAGTCTTCACAACTCGCCTCATCCTCCTGATGTTCCAGGTACAAATCACTGCTGCGCTCGCTGGTGACCTCAATGACTTCTTCTGCATCTTCTGGGTGGATGACGATCTCCTTCTCGCATTCCTCCTCCACTGCTTCCTCCTCCTCTTCCTCCTCTTCCTCTTCCTCCTCCTCCTCCTCCTCCTCCTCTTCTTCCATTGCTCCTTCACAGAGCAGATGCATGGTGTTTCCCCCGCTGCTGGAGACTTCGCCTTCACTTTCCGACACTTTCCGTTCAGACACGAGAGTTCCTTCCATTCTTTGGCCTGGATTGGAAAGAGAATTCCTTCAAAATTGTGGTAGCCAACTGGGGGGGGGGGGAAGGGGGATGTCCCTACTTTGTTATGTGGTGTCTGAGGCTTTTGCACTGCAAGTCGAGGGAGATGCTGGAGTGTCCTAGGTGCACCCTGAGGTTGGTGGTTTTCTTGCAGACGTTTCATGACCCAGCTAGGTAACATCATCAGGGCTAGAAGGGAGTAGGGCTTGCTCTCGTTTTATATTCTAGTGGCTTGCCCTATCAGTGTTGGTGGGAGTGGTCTAGGAGCCCAACTAAAGAACCTCCAAGACCACTCCCACCAACAGTGATGGCACAATCTGCTAGAATATAAATTGAAAGCAAAGCTCATTCCTTACTAGCATTGATGATGTTACATAATTGTGTCATGTAACGTCTGCAAGAAAACAACCCATTGCAGCATTCCCCATGGTCATGGGATCAAAATTCACACGCTTGGCCACCAGCACGTTCTTATGACACTTGCACTGTCCTGGAGTCATGTGATTCCCCATTTGAAACCTTCCTGACCAGCTTCTGACAAGCCATGTCAATAGGGGAAGTGGGATTTGCTTAATAACCAGGCGATTCTGTCAAGATATTGATTTCACAGCTAACCGGCTTATGTAAGATGTAAGATGTAATGATGGAAATGACTCAGCAGGGTCTGTGTCTCTTTAAGAGCCTTTGTATAAAGGGAAGGCTCCGCTGATGTGTTCTCTCTCTTCCGTTTCCTGCTGTAAGTGTGGTTTGTTGGATCCTGCTGTATTAGTACGTGTACGTATATTGCTGCTGGTGTATGCTATTGTAGATAATGTAAGATAAACCACCCTTTAATACAAACCACTGTTTAGTGTGTTTACTCCTGGGTTATTTCAGTGCAATAAGACTGTGCATGCTCTGACAGAGTCACTTTTACAACTGCAACGATTCATTTAATAACTGTTGTTAAGGTCAAAAAAAATGAGGCACAGGTCACTTAACCACCGCCTCCCTTAGCAATGGAAATTCTGGTCCCGTGACTCACTTAATGACCGCCTTACTTATCAATGGAAATTCTCGTCCCAATTCTGGTCATAAGTCTACCTGTACACTGTTGGCATTATCAGAAGCAACCCCACACCTTCTTCCGAGGGAGGGCTGCTGGACGCCTCCTTTTGTGCAAGGGCTTCTCGTTCGTCGTCCTCCTCCTCGTCCTCGTCCTCCTCCTCGTCCTCCTCCTCCAGGGTCCCTTCTGAATCGTCTGTCACAGAGTCCAGCTTGGCTTCGGTCTCTTCACTCACATCACTGTCGACATTATAGTCTTCGTCAAGGCTGAGCTTCAAGGGATGAGATTTTCTCTTGGGCTCCAGATGTTCTGCTTCTACGTGCTGAAGTTTCCTCTTCTTGGCCAGCGGGCAGCTTTGTAAACTAGGAGGAAGACAGAGAGAAGAGAGGAAGAGGAAGGGAGAGAGAGACAGAGGAAGAATAAGGGAAAGAGAGAGAGAAAGGGAAACAGAAAGAGAGAGGAAGGAAAAGAGAGAGAAACAAAGAGAGGAATAGAAGGAGAGAGAGAGAGAAAACAGAAAGAAGAGAAAGAAAGTGGGAGAGGAAGGAAGAGGAAGAGAGAGATAAACAGAAACAGAAAGAGAAAAAAGAAAAAGAAACAAAGAAGAAAAAGAAAAAGAAACAAAGAAGAAAAAGAAACAAAAAGTGGGAGAGAAAGGAAGAGGAAGAGAGAGAGAAAGAGAAAGAGAAATAGAAACAAACAGAAAGAGGAAGAGAGAGAAAAAGAAAGAAAAGAGAATAAGGGGAAGAGAGAGAGAAAAAGAAACAGAAAGAGGAATAGAAAGAGAGAAAGAGAAAAAACAGAAAGAAGAGAAAGAAAGTGGGAGAGGAAGGAAGAGGAAGAGAGAGAGATAAACAGAAAGAAAGAGTGGAAGAGAAAGAAAGAAAAAGAGAAAAAGAAACAGAAAGAAGAGAAAGAGAAACAAAAAGTGGGAGAGAAAGGAAGAGGAAGAGAGATAGAAAGAGAAAGAAAAGAGAAAGAATAAGGGGAAGAGAGAGAATCAGAAAGTCATCAAACTGACTTTCACACCTAAGGTGGGACAAGAACTCACTGTCTCCTGATGATTGGCCTAAACTAAGTCACCAAGCTGACTTACATGCCTAAGGCAGGACTAGAACTCACGGTCTCCTGGTGATTGGCCCAAAGTCACCAAGCTGACTTACACGCCTAAGGCGGGACTAGAACTCACGGTCTCCTGGTGATTGGCCCAAAGTCACCAAGCTGACTTACATGCCTAAGGAGGGACTAGAACTCACAGTCTCCTGGTTTCTAGACCAGCCCCTTAACCACTACCCCCACCTGACTGATAATAATCTTGTATTTTGGCCAGAACGGTGGTGCTTTAAATGCTCTTGAAAGGGACGGATATTTCCCCAGGAAAATTGGCCACCATTTCAGAAGATGGTTTGGTGAGCTGAGCTTCCTTGCTGAAACGTCTGAATCCAATGAAGGTGACGGTGGGGGAGATGGAATTAGAGCTTCCAGCGGACAAGAAAACTCACCTCCTGTGTCTCGCGTACTTTCCGCGAATATGTCCGGATCCGTTGCATCCAGGAGTTGGACAGCTGTGTGAAGAGGATGACACAAGCCAGAAATAAAAGCAGGTATAATTTCCAAATGTGGAAGTGCGGAGAGAGAGGGAGAAATCAACTCAACTCAACTACAGGTTGTCCTCGACTTACAACTGTTTAGTGACCATTCAAAGTTACAACGGCACTGAATTACGACCGTTTTTCACACTTACAACTGTTGCAGCATTCCCCATGGTGGTGTGATCACAATTCAGATAGTGATAGCATTCTAGACTTATATACTGCTTCACGGTGCTTTATAGCCCTCTCTGAGCGGTTTACAGAGTCAGCCACTTGCCCCCAACAATCTGGGTCCTCATTTTACCGACCTCGGAAGGATGGAAGGCTGAGTCAACCTTGAGCTGGTCAAGATCGAACTCCTGGCAGTCGGCAGAGTTAGCCTGCAATACTGCATTCTAACCACTGCACCATCAATGGAATGGAATGGAATATCAATATCAGTAACACTTAGACTTATATACCACTTGACAGTGCTTCACAGCCCTCTCTAAGCAGTTTACAGAATCAGCCTGTTGCCCCCAACAATCTGGGTCCTCATTTTACCGACATCGGAAGGACGGAAGGCTGAGTCAACCGTGAGCCGGTCAGGATCGAACTGCCAAACTGCTGGCAGCCAGCAGTCAGCAGAGGTCGCCTGCAGTACCGCATTCCAACCACTGCACCACCACGGCTCTTCTTAGCGATCCCTTTTTGTGACCTTCTGACAAGCAAAGCCAATGGGGAAGGCCGATTCACTTAACAACCATGTTACTAACTGAAGAGCTGCAGTGATTGACTTAACAAGTGTGGCAAGAAAGGCCGTAAAATGGGGCCAAGCTCAACCACCGTCTCGCTTAGCCACAGAAATTTGGGGATCGATGATGGCTGTAAGTTGAGGACTACCTGGACACGCACGGTGGACAAGCCCTTGAAGACAACATGGGGCCTCTGAAAGTAGAGAGACATCTAAAGCATTTTTAGAATCAATTTCCTCTTGCTGCTTTTGAATTCAAAGGATGGAAGGCAAGCGGCTTTGTGATTTGCTAAAAATTAATGAAATGAGTCACCCCATTTAATTAAATGAAGGGCTCATTATAGTTTTATGAGTGTGTTTAATTAAAGATTTGCATATGTAAGATGAGGCCTTTTAAAAGCAGGCAATTCCCACACTTAGCTCGTAGGGATGGGGAATTTTATTTTATTTATGTGTTATAGTTTCTCTGTGTGTGTGTGTGTGTGTGTATGTGTGTGTGTGTCTCTTTCTGTCTCTCTCTCTCTCTCTCTCTCTCACACACACACACACACACAAACATACACAGAGCGATGTCCGCCCTCAATCACATGGACCTTCTGCTCATCATTCCTACGTCTTTCAGACAACGAGGAACAAATTGCGTTCTTGGCTTAACTTCTGATTTTTTGGGGGGGGAATGGATTTCTGTGAACATAGACGAATAGAATAGAGCTGGAAGGGACTTTGGAGGTCTTCTAGTCCAGCCCCCTGCTCAAGCAGGAGAATCTATACCATCTCAGACAAGTGACTGTCCAGTCTCTTCTTAAAAACCTCCTGTTGGAGCGCCCACGATTTCTGGTGGCAAGCTGTTCCACTGGTTAATTGTCCTCACTGTCAGGAAGTTTCTCCTTAAATCCAGGTTGTTTCTCACTTTGATCAGTTTCCAACCATTGTTTCTTGTCCTTCCCTCTGGTGCTTTGGGGAATAATTGGACCCCCTCTTCTTTGTGGCAGCCCCTCAAATACTGGAACGCTGCTATCATGTCTCCCCTGTTTCTTCTTTTCTTTAGACTAGCCAAACCCAAGTCCTGCAGCGGTTCTTCATATGTTTTAGACTCCAGGCTTTTGATCATCTTGGTTGCTCTTCTCTGAATTTTTTTTTCCAAACTCTCAACATCTTTTTTGTGATATGGTGACCAAAATTGGCTCCAATATTCCAGGTGTGGTCTCACTAGGGCATTGTAAAGCGGTACTAATACCTTTGTGTGATCTTGATTCGATGCCTCTGTTTATACAACCCAGGATTGTATTAGCTGTTTTGGCTGCTGCTGCACATGGCTGGCTCATAGTCATAGCCATAGCTGTGACATCATCACCCTACAGGTAGTCCTCAACTTATGACTGGTTTTTTTCACCATCTGTTTGAAGTTAATGACAGCCTCGGGAAACTTGCACTGACGACTGTCGTACAGATCTCCACGATTGCGTGATCACAATTTGGCACCTGCTTCGCATTTAGGATTGGCTGCAGCTCCCTGCGGTTATGGGATCAAGATTTGAAACCTCGTTTGCCAATTCCCGGGAAAGTTGAATTCGCATAACGACGGCTGCAAAAACGGTCACAAAAAGGGTTCGACCTGACTTACAACTGCAACAACTTATGACGGAAGTTCCGATCTCAATTCTGGCCGTAAAGTT
>NW_015388828.1:126731-127879 GCF_001527695.2 Protobothrops mucrosquamatus
GGCACCTGCTTCGCATTTAGGATTGGCTGCAGCTCCCTGCGGTTATGGGATCAAGATTTGAAACCTCGTTTGCCAATTCCCGGGAAAGTTGAATTCGCATAACGACGGCTGCAAAAACGGTCACAAAAAGGGTTCGACCTGACTTACAACTGCAACAACTTATGACGGAAGTTCCGATCTCAATTCTGGCCGTAAAGTTGAGGACTACCTATACAGGCAGTCCTCACGCTTACGACCGCCTCCCCGTGGTCACGTGATCAAGATTCGGGGGGGGGGGCTTGGCAACCGGCATGCATTTTTTGACAGTTGATCACGTGATCACCATGGATGGCCTTCCCAGGCGTCTTCTCACACGCAAAGTCAATGGGGGAAACTGGATTCGCTTAATGACCGCTGGATTCTTTTAACAACTGCAGTGAGTTGCTTAACAACCGTGGGGGAAAAAGTTCATAAAATCTGTGGTGACTCACTTAACAACCACCTGGCTTAGCAATGGAAGCGTTGCGAAGCCGTGATCCAAATTATGGTCGTAAATTGAGGATTACCTGTTTTCCAGAGGAGGCCAAGGGGGAAGGAATGCCAAATGAAAGCACAACATCCCAACCACTCAGAATTTGGTAACGGGTGATCCTCGACTTACAATCAAAACTGAGCCCGAAATTTAGGTTGCTAAGCACAACAAATTGTTAAGTGAGTTTCGGCCCCCATTTGCAACGTTTCTTGCCACAGTTATTAAGTGAATCGCTGAAGTTCTTAAGTTAGCACCACGGTTCTTAAGGGGACGTGGCTTCCCCCCATTGACTTTGCTTGTCAGAAGGTTGCAGAAGGGGATCACGTGACCCCGGGGCCACTGCAACTGTCATAAGAACATGCCAGTTGCCGAGCATTTGAATTTTGATTGCATGACCATGGGGATGCTGCAATGATAGTAAGTGTGAAAAATCATCAGTCACTTTTTTCAGAGGCATTGTAACTTGGAACTCCTTCCTTCCTTTCCTTCCTTCCTTCCTTTCTTCCTTCCTCCCTCCCTTCCTCCCTTCCTCCCATTTCCTTCCTTCCTTCCTTCCTTCCTTCCTTCCTCCCTCCCATTTCCTTCCTCCCTCCCTCCCTCCCTCCCTCCCATTTCCTTCTTTCCTTCCTTCCTTCCT
>NW_015388828.1:128065-138273 GCF_001527695.2 Protobothrops mucrosquamatus
TCCTTCCTTCCTTCCTTCCTTCCTTCCTTCCTTCCTTCCTTCCACTAAACGAATGATTGTAAGTTGAGACCTATCTGTAATATCTAAATTACAGATTTCAATCCATCCATCCCTCCATCCACCCATCCATCCATCAAAATAGAGCAGGAAGGGACCTTGGAGGTCTTCTAGTCCAACCCCCTGCTCCATCGGGAGATCCTATACCAGTGGTGGCGAACCTATGGCACGGGTGCCAGAGGTGGCACTCAGAGCCCTCTCTGTGGGCACGTGCACCGTCGCCCCAGTCCTAGGCCTTCAGCTGGGTTTTATAAAACCTTTTCGCTTTAGACCTCCACCGCCATGCGCAAAAAAAAAAAGTTTCAATCAATCAATTTCAACTTCTCACAAAAAAAAAAAGATCTTGCAAAGTTGGAATTGATTGATTAAACTTTTTAGTCCTACCCAGTCTGCCGTTACCACCGCAGCCACGCCCACCCAATGGGCCACGCCCACCCAATGGGCCACACCCACCCGGCACTCAACGATGCATAAGTGGGTTTTGGGTTGCAGTTTGGGCACTCAGTCTCTAAAAGGTTCGCCATCACTGTCCTATACCATTGCAGACAAGTGGCTGTCTAGCCTCTTCTTAAAAACCTCCAGTGATGAAGCACCCACAATGTCTGGAGGCAAGTAGTTCCGCTGGTTCATTTAACAATCCACCAAATCATCCTGAATACACCCCAAGTTCTCAGGATTCGTGAGGGGTGTGCCCTTGGGGCAAATAACAGAGGTTATTTCCTGTTCCCATGCCTCAAAGAGCAATGGGAAGCTATGCAGGTCCAACTTCCTACGGCGTTTCTACTCCAAGAACAGGCTGTTGTACAGATTACGGAGTGCCAGGCGCACAACTTGCCTGTTTTATTGTCGAGCACATCAGCAGAGGTGGCCGTTGCCGCCAAACACATATTTCAGGGGCAGCCCGGTTGCACACAGCCATCCCATCCCTGCAGCTGTCCCTTAACTGCCTGATTAGCTGGACAATTAATCAACTAATTGAAGCCCAGGCTGTGCCCGTGACAAAAGCAGAGGAGGCGACGGAGAAAGACATTAACGATTTACAAGAAGGGGAGGGCCGCCCGCGTTCCAAGGATGCCGAGAAATTGGCAGTGGCTACACTTGTAAACGCAGCGGGGTATGGAGGAGAGGGTAGGAACTGGAAGCAGTCAAGCAGATGGAGTCACCTCCGTTGCCAGGTGCCCCTTCTAAAAGTCTGCCCTACTTTGCAAAAAAAAAAAAAAAGTCGGTCTATCTTATCAAATTTGGAAGAGGGGGGTGGGGTCAACCTATTTTCCAAAGCACCAGAAGGCAAGACAAGAAACAACGGATGGAAACTCAACAAGGAGGAGAAGCAACCTCAAACTAAAGAAAAATTTCCTAACAGTGAGGACAATTAAACAGTGGAACAGCTTGCTTCCAGAAGTTGTGGGTCCTCCATCACTGGAAGTTTTTAAGAAGAGACTGGACAGCCATTTGTCTGAAATGTTATAGGGCAGTGATGGCGAACCTTTTAGAGACCGAGTGCCCAAACTGCAACCCAAAACCCACTTATGCATCGTCGGATGCTGGGTGGGTGTGGCCCATTGGGTGGGCGTGGCTGCGGTGGTAACAGCAGAGTGGGTGGGACTAAAAAGTTCAATCAATCAATTCCAACTTTGCAAGATCTTTTTTTTCCCTCCAGAACTTGAAATTGATTGATTGATTGAACCTTTTTTTTTTTTTTTTTTTTTTTGCACATGGCAGCAGAGGCCTAAAGCAAAAAGGTTTTATAAAACCCAGCTGAAGGCCTAGGACTGGAGCGATGGTGCGCGTGCCCACGGAGAGGGCTCTGTGTGCCACCTGTGGCACGTGTGCCATAGGTTTGCCACCACGGTTATAGGGTCTCCTGCTTGAGCAGGAGGATGGACTAGAACAGGGATCCCCAACTCCTGGTCCGTGGACCGGCACCAGGCCGTGGCATGCCAGAAACCGGTCCACATAAACAAGCAAAGCCAACAAAATAATACCAACAAAAGGCAGAATATAGAAGATAATACAGATGAATAATACTACATCCACACTACACGGGGTTAATAGACATTAGCACCACTGAGAGAATTAAGCGCTCAGAATTATTATTTGGAGTAACAGTTGGAAGAGACCTTAGAGGTCTTCTAGTCCAGGGATCCCCAAGCCCCAGTCCGTGGACCAGTACTGGGGCGTGGCATGCCAGCAACCGGTCTGCACAAACAAGCAAAGCCCCATCCGTGGGATGCAGGCAGCACATAGAACCACGCACCTTCCGGTCCGTGGGAAAACCTATCTCCACGGAACCGGTCTCTGGTGCCCCAAAGGTTGGGAACCTCTGGACTAGACGACCTCCAGTGTCCCTTCCATTCTGTTGTTTTGTGTCTGTGGTCACAGAAGGCCCTTCAAAGGGATAGTGAAGAACCTCAAGCCACAACCCCGAGCCAAGAAAACCGTATAGTAGTCTTTAGAAACTTGGCACCCTCCAGATTTGTCCAAACTCTGCAGGTTCATCCTCAACTTACAACTAGGCGTTTAGTGACCGTTCAAAGTTACAACCCCACTGAATAAAATGACTGAACGGTTCTCACGCTGGCAACCGTTGCAGCATTCCCACGGTCACGTGACTATAATTCAGGCTCTTGGCAATGGGCACGCATTTACAACAGTTGTAGCTTCCTGGGGTTGCCGGATCACCCTTTGTGGCCTCCACAGCTGGGCCCTGAAAACAAAGTCAGTGGGGGAAACCCGCATTTGTTTAAGAGCCACGTGATTCGTTTAGCGACGGCAGTGATTCGCTTAACAACCGTGACAAGAATCATCGCACCCATCGCGTGGTGAAATAGCAAGCAGGATACAGATCAGATCCGAAAGGTGTTTCCTTACCTCACTTCCTGGCCAATGAGTTCTGTTGGTACTGCGTGAGCCACAGGGAAGAAGAGAAGAAAACAGGATCAGATAGAAAGAAGATGAGGCAGTTTTGAAGAAACTCACCATTTCAGACATGACCTACTAACCAGGCTAAATAGTAATCACACTTAGGACCACTGCAGCATCCTCGTGGTCACGTGATCAAAATTCGGATGCTTGGCGACTGGTTCACATTTATAATGGTTGCCGTGTCCCGGGGTCATGTGATCCCCTTTCCTGACCTTCTGACAAGCAGGAAGCCAGATTCACTTAACAGCCGGGTTACTATCTTAACAACTGCATTGTTTCACTTAACAACGGTGGTAAGAAAGGTTGTAAAATGGGGCAAAGCTCACTTAACAAGTGTCTCACTTAGCGACATACATTTTGGGCTTCACTATGGTTGAGGACTACCTGGGCTATGAGTAACATTTTTGCAAATCTTATGATCTGAATACACTGCCCTCTTTTCTGTCCGTTTCCTCACCCAGTTTAATCACCAGTCCAATTAACATTTCTGGGAAATGCAGTCCCTGGCTTTATGATTTAAGTCTAGGCCAGGGGTAGGCAACCTTGGCTCTTTTATGACTCGTGGACTTCAACTCCCAGAATTCCTGAACCAGCATGGGGGAACTATGGCCCCCTCATGACTTGTGGACTTCAACTCCCAGAATTCCTGAGGCAGCATAGCTCAGCTTGGAAACCTCTCCCTTTTCCCTCAGCGTGGCTGGCTCAGGAATTCTGGGAGTTGAAGTCCACAAGTCTTAAAGAGCCAAGGTTGCCTACCCCTGGTCTAGGACCATTGTAATTGGCCCAACAAAAGGCGATGCCCTCTTGTGGCAACAGGGTCCATCTACTTATTTAGATGAATGACCCAATGTAGCTACCACCGATTTGGGGTTAATTTCCTGTAGCTTCTGGGACAGCAAACTGAAATATTGCCACGCACTCTTGGCTGATCTATTTAAATTAGAGAACTGATTCCAAAAGAGACAGGAGAGGCCATGATAATGGTGTTTTGAACCTGGGCCTATTTTATTTCATACATTGTCAGTAACTGCAATTCTGCAAAGATGAATAGCTATCATCTCTCAGAGTCTCTCTCTCTCTCTCTCTCTCTCTCTCTCTCTCTCTCTCTCTCTCTCTCTCTCTCTCTCTCTCTCTCTCTATCTATCTATCTATCTATCTATCTATCTATCTATCTATCTATCTACATCTCTCTGTCTCTATCTATCTACATCTCTCTCTCTCTATCTACATCTCTTTATATCTATATATCTATATCTTTATCTATGTCTCTCTCTCTCTCTCTCTCTCTGTCTCTATCTATCTATCTATCTATCTATCTATCTATCTATCTATCTATCTATCTATCTATCTATTTATCTATCTATCTATCTATGCCTCTCTATCAACTATTATTATCTATCTTCTATCTCCCTTCCTCCCTTCCGTCTTTCCTTCTTCCCATCTCCTTCCTTTTCTCATCCCTCCCTCCTTCCTTCTTCCTTCCTTCTTTTCTTCCTCCCATTTCCTTCCTTCTTCCTTTTCATCTCCTTCCTTCCTCCCCTCCTACCTTTTCCTTACTTCTTTCTTTTCATCTCCTTCCTTCCTTCCTTCCTTCCTTCCTTCCTTCCTGTCTGCCTACCTTTTCCTTACTTCTTTCTTTTCATCTCCTTCCTTCCTTCCTTCCTTCCTTCCTTCCTTCCTTCCTTCCTTCCTTCCTTCCTTCCTTCCTTCCTTCCTTCCTTCCTTCCTTCTTCCTTCCTTCCTTCCCTTTGCTTTCAAAGCCTGAAAACAAATAGACATCAAGTTCAGAGTTAACAAGTTTCCTCCATTCCTTGCGCCCATCAGCCTTGCTGGCTTCGATGCCTGCCATCCTGAGCACTTCCCCTCCCTGCCAGATGCAAAACTTCAAAGTCTCTCCCTGGGATAAAAGCAGCCTGCAGTTGTCTAGCAAATTAGGCCTGTATGGCTGGTTTTTAAAGGAGAAAAAGGAGCGAGGGAGGAATTAGGAGACCAACTGGAAAGAGGGTGTCTGGGTTGAATGGCCAAAGCAGTCTGTTCAGAATAATTGGGAAGGGGATGCGGCTGTGCACAAACTACACACAAAGACACACAAGGTCTTATCCTCAGGCAGGTCTTCATCCATTCAAGCCAGCCTGGATGAATCATCTGTACCCCTGATTCCACATGGAGAGTATAACAAAACACTTACCTCTAATTGCCTTGGACCGTGTTCGTGCTCGTTTATCGTCATTCTCTAAACTCATCTGGAATCCAATAACAACAGAAGTCAACATTTTGTTCAATAAAAAAAACATTTTACAGTCAAAGCTAAGGTGTTTCTAATTTCAACACTTCATGTAAAATTGGGATGGCCGAAAGAAAGTGGGAAAGGTCTAAGCCAGGGATGGGGAATTTGGCTCTTTTATGACTTGTGGACTTCAACTCCCAGGAATTCTGGAAGTTGAAGTCCACAAGTCATAAAAGAGCCAAGGTTCCCCATCCCTGGTCTAAGCAAAGGGTGTCCAACCTTGGCCACTTTAAGACCTGTGAACTTCAACTCCCAGAATTCCCCAACAAGCATGGCGGGCTAGAGATTTCTGGGAGTTGGTCCAAAGGTCTTAAAGTGGCCAAGATTGGACACTTTTGGTTTAACAGGAGTAGGCAACCTCGGCTCTTTTATGACTGGTGGACTTCAACTCCCAGAATTCCTGAGTCAGCATAGCTCAGCTTGGAAACCTCTCCCTTTCCCCTCAGCGTGGCTGGCTCAGGAATTCTGGGAGTTGAAGTCCACGAGTCATAAAAGAGTCAAGGTTGCCTACCCCTGATCTGGTTGAGGATCTTAAATGGGGCTTATTTTTGGGGTGGGGTTTATATTACGAGTGTCCTGAAAAAATCATGCTAGGGCTTATTTTCCGATTGGGTCTTATTTTCAGGGAAATACGGTATGTATTTTCACAGCCCTATTGGTTCAGCCTTCCATAACAGTCCCAATTTCTCATATGTCTAACAGGAGTAGGCAACCTTGGCTCTTTTATGACTCGTGGACTTCAACTCCCAGAATTCCTGAGCCAGCCACGCTGAGGGAAAAGGGAGAGGTTTCCAAGCTGAGCCATGCTGGCTCAGGAATTCTGGGAGTTGAAGTCCACGAGTCATAAAAGAGCCAAGGTTGCCCACCCCTGGACTAAGCAATAACTTTCTCAGAGATGAACTCCACATGTGGCTGATAACTTTGGAAATTTTGGAAAAAGTGCAAAGAAACTTTTGAAAAAGTACCAAGAAGAGTAACTAGGGTGATTAAGGGCCTGGAGACAAAAATGTATGGAGGCAGGAATTAGATATGACCAGTCTAGAAAAAAGAAGAAATAGGGGCAACATGTTAGCAATATTCCAGTATTTGAGGGGCTGCCACAAAGAAGAGGGGGTCAACTTATTTTCCAAAGCACCGGGAAAAAGTGACTTTTGACCATTTTTCACACTTACGACCATTGCAGCACCCCGAGGATCATGTTGTCAAAATTCAGATGCTTCGCAATTGACTCATATTTATGATGGTTGCAGTGTCCCCCAGGGTCACGTGATCCCCTTTTGTGACCTTCTGACAAGCAAAGTCGACGGGGAAGCCGGATTTACTTAACAACCGGGTTCCTAACTTAACTACTGCAGTGATTCACTTAACAACTGTGGCAAGAGACGTCGTAAAAAGAGGAAACAAATTCACTTTTAAAAAATGTCTCACTTAGCAACATAAATTTGGGACTCAATTCTAGTCGGAAGTCGAGGACTATCTGTGTCTAGAAGCTGACATTTCAGTTTGAAATGATGGGAGCCTTCACTTTGATTGTAACCAAAACTTCCTAGTTGAAATATATTCCTCACAGAATTGAAAGGAATTGAAAAACACTGGAGGTTTTTAAGAAGAGACTGGACAGCCATTTGTCCGAAATGGTATAAGGTTTCCTGCCTGAGCAGGGGGTTGGACTAGATGACCTCCAAGGTCTCTTCCAACTTTATTATTATTATTATTATTATTATTATTATTATTATTATTATTATTATTATTATTATTATTATTATTATTATTATTATTATTATTATTATTATTATTATTATTATGTGATGGTTTATTCCCCAAAGAAAGAACATCTTATATTAACTCTCCTTCCCTTCAACGTATGGATGTCAGCAATAGCTGGAATAAATGTATGCCCCAAATATGCAGATATTTGCAGAATGCTCATCACGCATTTGACTTATGCATGCCCCCCCTCACCCCCACCCCTGCTCCCTATGAGATCTAATTTCAACACTTCATGGTTAATTTTGATATTTCATTTCAAGATTTGATATCTGGGGCAAACTTGATAGAAGCCGCATCACCTTGTATTGTCTTTCACAATTTGATAGCTTATTAGAGTTCACCTTGTCATGCCCGCAAAAGGAAAATAATTTAAAAAAATCCAAGAAACCTAAGAAAATAATTCTTGCACATGCGTGGGACAAAGCGCCTGAAGGCAGGACAAGAAGCCACGGATGGAAACTAGGATGCTTCTCTCAAGGAGAGAAGCAACCTAGAACTAAGGAGAAACTTCCTGACAGTGAGAACAATTAACCAGTGGAACAACCTGCCTCCAGAAGCAGTGAATGCTCCAACACTGGAGGTCTTTAAGAAGAGACTGGACAGCCATTTGTCTGAAATGGTGTACGGTTTCCTGCCTGAGCAGAGGGTTGGACTAGATGACCTCCAAGGTCCCTTCCAACTTTATTATTATTATTATTATTATTATTATTATTATTATTATTATTATTATTATTATTATTATTATTATTATTATTATTATTATTATTACCACCGCCAGCATCACACAGGTGCCGGCAGCCCACTTGCGCATGCTTGCACATGATAGCGCCATCATGCACATGTCTGTCTGTGCATGTGTGCATGGGGCCGCATGTGTGCATGGGGCCGCATGTGTGCAGGTTTCCCTGCTGCTCCCTTTCCTTCTGGGCTGCCAAGCTGGAAAGGTTGGGAAACTCTGATGTAGGGGATTTGGGGCAATCAAAAAGCGAGTGTGATTGTTAAACTTTTCTAAAAAGTTGGCAAAATTTGGAAGGTTTAAGGATATAATTTTGAGCCTTGTGGGGCTATTTAGACAGTTCTAAAATCTGGTATTGCTGATTTATTTGAGATGCTCCTTATCTTCTTTAATGGAATGCCCACAGATATGTTCATCCCTGCAGGAATATTCACATATAATACAGAGGTAAACAAAGGAAGTGTTACATTTGATCTCCAGCAGCTCCATAGAAAACGTGTGGCTTAAACAGTAGAACATAGAATAATAGGACTGGGAAGGACTTTGGAGGTCTACTAGTCCAGCCCCCTGCTGAAGCAGGAGACTGTATACTGTATAGACAGCCATTTCAGACAAATGGCTGTCTAAACTCTTCTTAAAAACCTCCAGGGATGGAGCATCCACAACTTCTGGAGGCAGGTTGTTCCACTGATTAATCGTTCTCACTGTCAGGAAATTTCTCCTTAGTTCTAGGTTGCTTCTTTCCTTGATTAGTTTCCATCCGTTGCTTCTTGTCCTGCCTTCAGGTGCTTTGGAGAATAGCTTGACTCCCTCTTCTCTGTAACAGCCCTTCAAGTACTGGAAGACTGCTATCATATCATCCCTAGTCAGTGGTGGGATTTAGATATGTGAACAACCGGTTCTCTGTGTGGATGCCGCTTCCGGAAGTCCATTCTGGGCCTTGGCAACAAAAAAATCTGCCAAACTGGTGTGAACTGGCTGAATCCCACCACTGCCCCTAGTCCAGGGGTAGGCAACCTCGGCTCTTTTATGACTCGTGGACTTCAACTCCCAGAATTCCTGAGCCAGCATGGCTCAGCTTGGAAACCTCTCCCTTTCCCCTCAGCGTGGCTGGCTCAGGAATTCTGGGAGTTGAAGTCCACGAGTCATAAAAGAGCCAAGGTTGCCTATCCCTGCCCTAGTTCTTCTCTTTGCTAGACTAGACATACCTAGTTCCCTCAGTTGTTGATGGTAGGGTTTAGCACAACGCAGACTCTTTTGGCATCTTAAAACTAATTCATTATAGTTTAGGTTTTTATAAAACAACTTGTTAATCCCAAGTCTTTCTTTGCTACAAAAAGCAATCTTTGGTGTACTCTCCACAGTCTGAAGATAAGGAGCTAGATTGAATCTCATGCCCAAGGTAGGACTAGAACTCACTGTCTCCTAGTGATTGGGCCAGCATCACCCAGCCAGCTTTCCTGCTTAAGGCTGGACTAGAACTCACTGTCTCCTGGTGATTGGCCCAGCGTCACTCAGCCAGCTTTCCTGTCTATGGTGGGACTAGAACTCACTGTCTCCTGGTGATTGACCCATCATCACCCAGCCAGCTTTCCTGTCTATGGTGGGACTAGAACTCACTGTCTCCTGGTGATTGGCCCAGCGTCACTCAGCCAGCTTTCCTGTCTATGGTGGGACTAGAACTCACTGTCTCCTGGTGATTGGCCCAGCGTCACCCAGCCAGCTTTCCTGTCTATGGTGGGACTAGAACTCACTGTCTCCTAGTGATTGGGCCAGCATCACCCAGCCAGCTTTCCTGTCTATGGTGGGACTAGAACTCACTGTCTCCTGGTGATTGGCCCAGCGTCACCCAGCCAGCTTTCCTGTCTATGGTGGGACTAGAACTCACTGTCTCCTGGTGATTGGCCCAGCGTCACCCAGCCAAGCTTTCCTGCCTAAGGCAGGACTAGAACTCACCATTTCCTAGTGGTTTGTCCTCTGATTTTCCTGGAATTTATGCACCTTGCTGCATTCACCCAAGAGCATTCCCCACGTACAAAAAATGGACACAGTCACCTTGATTTTCTAAAGAGCTTAAATCACGCATGCATAGCTTTTAATGGAGAAGATGATTGACTTCAGTGTACATCTGCTCCCAGGACTATAAATCAAAGCTGAATCCTAATATTCTGGTGGTCTAGAAACACAATTCAGACGGGAATTGTGTGGATGAAAACTCAAGCTGATGCACAGTTAGATCCCCTCAATATTCAAAAGCTGGAGACCCTTCAGGATACTTCCGGGCACAATATGCTCAACCTTGGTTAGTAGACTCACACATTTTGTACATGTGTACAGTACACTGAATCATGGACAAACTAAAGCTAACCTCGTCTCCTTTGACAGTTATTGGGTTAGTAGATGAGGGGAATGCCTTAGACATAACAGAATAAC
>NW_015388828.1:138396-143144 GCF_001527695.2 Protobothrops mucrosquamatus
TCCAGAAGTGGTGAATGCTCCAACACTGGAAGTTTTTAAGAAGAGACTGGACAGCCGTTTGTCTGAAATGGTGTAGGGTTCCTGCCTGGGCAGGGGGTTGGACTCGATGACCTCCAAGGTCCCTTCCAACTTTATTATTATTATTATTATTATTATTATTATTATTATTATTATTATTATTATTATTATTATTATTATTCTTAAAAACTTCCAGTGTTGGAGCATTCACCGCTTCTGGAGGCAGGTTGTTACACTGGTTAATTGTTCTAACTGTCAGGAAGTTTCTCCTTAGTTTTAGCTTGCTTCTCTCCTTGATGAGTTTCCATCCGTTGCTTCTTGTCCTGCCTTCAGGCCCTTTGGAGAATAGAATGACCCCCCCCCTCTTCTTTGTGGCAACCTCAATTAATTCAAGCAGAGTCCCAACCTGGCACTCATTACCCTGAACAGATCCTATTTGGACTACAACGGTGTCCTTTTATTATTATTTATTTAAGTATATCCCACCCTTATTATTTTTACAAAAAAAAACCTGAAGGCAGTGAACATATCCAACGCTCCTTTCTTTTCCTGTTTTCCTCACAACAACCCTGTGAGGTGAGTTGGGCCAAGAAGGAGGGACTAGCCCAAAGTCACCAAGTCGGCTTTCATGCCTAAGGCAGGACTAGAACTCACAGTCTCCTGGTGATTGGACCAAAGTCACCCAGATGGCTTTCCTGCTTAAGATGGAACTAGAACTCACTATTACCTAGTGATTGGCCCAAAGTCTCCCAGCTGACTTTGATACCTAAGGCGGGACTAGAACTCATCCTCTCATAGTGATTGGCCCAAAGTCACCTAGCTAGCTTTCATGCCTAAGGCGGGACTATAATTCAGTCAGTTGGTGATAGGTCCAAAGTCACCCAGTGAGTTTTCATGTCTAAGACAAGACTAGAACTCACAGTCTCCCACTTTCTACCCTGATGCCTTAACCCAGGAGTCTTCAAACTTGGCCCTTTTATGACTTGTGGACTTCAATTCCCAGAATTCCTCAGCCAGGCACACGTGCCTGGCTGAGGAATTCTGGGAGTTGAAGTCCACAAGTCATAAAGGCGCCAAGTTTGAAGACCCCTGCCTTAACTGCTATGGCTCTTGCTGTAACACGAGCAGAAAGTTAACTTACTTTAGACCCCTTTTCCAAAGACTACAAGAAGAGTAGAAGTCCTTACTAGTCTCTCTTAATTCTTTTCAAGCTTCTTTATATGGAGAGCCACAATTATTACTTTTCTACTGAGGGGTGATATATATATTATAATAATAGTAAAGTTGGAAGGGATCTTGGAGGTCATCTAGTCCAACCCCCTGCTCAGGCAGGAAACCCTATACCATTTCAGACAAATGGCTGTCCAGCCTTTTCTTAAAAACTTCCAGTGTTGAAGCATTTACTGCTTCTGGAGGCAGGTTGTTCCACTGGTTAATTGTTCTAACTGTCAGGAGGTTTCTCCTGAGTTCTAGGTTGCTTCTCTCATTGTTTCGTTTCCATCCGTTGCTTCTTGTCCTGCCTTCAGATGCTTTGGAGAATAGCTTGACTCCCTCTTCTTTGGGGCAGCCCCTGAGATATTGGAACACTCCTATCATGTCACCCCTCATCCTTCTCTTCATTAAACTAGACATACCCAATTCCAGCAACGGTTCCTTATATGTTTTAGCCTCCAGTCCCCTAATCAACTTTGTTGCTCTTCTCTGTACTCTTTCTAGAGTCTCAACATCTTTTTTACATCGTGGTGACCAAAACTGGATGCAGTATTCCAAATGTGGCCTTACCAAGGCTTTGTAAAGTGGTATTAATACTTCGCCTGATCTTGATTCTGTCCCTCTGTTAATGCAGCCCAGCACTGTGTTGGCCTTTTTGGCAGCTGCAGCACATGGCTGGCTCATATTTAGGTGATTGTCCAGTAGGACTCCGAGATCCCTCTCACAGTTACTACTATTGAGCAAGGTACCCCCTATACTATACCTGTGCATTTGGTTTTTCTTGCCTAAATGTAGAACCTTGCTTTTTGTCTTTGCATGAACCCACCCCCATTTTTTTTACTAGCTGCAGATTGACATGCAATATTTTCCTCCAGAGCATCACCACCAGAGGTTGATAGATGCCATACATCACCCTCCATTGTTTGGTTTAAAATGCTGAAGGTGGACAAAGTGCCCTGAGGCCTGCTCAGATGAAATTTCCATGCATATGATCCTCTCTCTCGTATGGTAATCTCACACGAATCCACCACGATGCACCCTTTGTGAATTTGCTTACGGGGGGCCATCGGAGGGGGAAGGCAAAAGAAATAAAAACACAGGCCTCAATTTATGCATCCTGTCAGGCCCGGCCCTGCCGAAGCCACCCCTTCTGCGCCCCGCATTTATTACCACCTTTCCAATAACCCAAGAAGACAATTACTATAATTTCTATTTTTAAAGCCTCGATTCCCTCTGGACCAATGGCTTCCATTGAAAGTGTGGAGAGNAGATCCCCTCAATATTCAAAAGCTGGAGACCCTTCAGGATACTTCCGGGCACAATATGCTCAACCTTGGTTAGTAGACTCACACATTTTGTACATGTGTACAGTACACTGAATCATGGACAAACTAAAGCTAACCTCGTCTCCTTTGACAGTTATTGGGTTAGTAGATGAGGGGAATGCCTTAGACATAACAGAATAACAGAGTCGGAAGGGGCCTTGGAGGTCCTCTAGTCCAGCCCCCTGCTCAAGCAGGAAATCCTATACCATTTCAGACAAATGGTTGTCCAATCTCTTCTTTAAAAACTTCCACTGTTGGAGCACCCACAACTTCTGGAGGAAAGTTGTTCCACTTATTAATTGTGTTTATCTATCAGGAAATTCCTCCTTAGTTCTAGGTTGGTTCTCTCCTTGATTAGTTTCCATCTGTTGCTTCTTGTTCTGCCTTCAGGTGCTTTGGATCAGGGGTCCCGAATCCCCAGGCTGTGACCCCCTGGTAAGCTGCAGGCTGTGCAAGTGGCCAGTGAGCGCACATGCGCAACTCCAGTTGCGCAAGTGGCAGGTGCTCACGCTTTCACGCACTCTTTCCAGAGTCTCAGCATCTTTTTTATATCGTGGAGATCAAAACTGCATGCAATATTCCAAGTGTGGTCTTACCAAGGCATTATAAAGCAGTATTAAGTCTTGACTACCGAAGTTAAGATAGATAAAAATATGGGCTAGAGATAATACTGCTGTTAGGTGGATTCACAGTTGGCTGAAGGATTATTCCCAATAATCTTTGACATCAGCTTGGAGGAAAGTACTGTATCAGTGACTAAGAGTTGAGGGGGAAATTATCAAGTCTGCAGATGACACGAAGATGGTAGGTTTGACTAATACTTTAAGTAAAAGAGAAGAGGTTCAGAAAAAAAACCAAACAGGCTTTAGTAGTGGTTCAACAGGAATAATGATAATGATAATAACAACAACAACAACATAGTAACATAGTAACGTAATAACAATAACAATAACAATAATAAAGTTGGAAGGGACCTTGGAGGTCATCTAGTCCAACCCCTTGCTCAGACAGGAAACCCTATACTATTTCAGATAAATGGCTGTCCAGTCTCTTCTTAAAAACTTCCAGTGTTGGAGCATTTACAGCTTCTGGAGGCAGGTTGTTCCACTGATTAATTATTCTAACTGTCAGAAATTCCATAATATAAAGCTGTGAATCAGGTACTATGGAATTTCTTACAGAACAGTTGGAATATATATATATTCTTTTATTTGTCAATATGTATGCTGCCTCAGTTCCTGAAATAATTCCAGGTTTCTGTCCTGTTAGCATTTAAATAATCAGAGAAGTAAAACACAGATATAGGGACAGATTGCATACATTGGGTAGCCAATTCAAAACACCTCCTCACCGGCAATCAATATTGAGGTAAACAGAGATTAGCCCCAAGATTAATGTAGATCAACAATCAAACAGTAAACAAGACCCCAATCAAGAAATTACCAGCTCAGACAAACAATCAAACAGTAAACAACAGCCTAATCAAGGAACTGCCAAAAACTCTCCCACTAACACTGTCAGGGCAAGCCACTTGTCTATAAACAGAGAGCAAGCCCTACACCCTTCTAGCCCTGATGATGTTACCTAGTTGGGTAATGAAACGTCTGCACAAAAACAATCAAGCACACAATTTGAAACAGGAATAAAGGAGCAGGGAGAAGGTCTCTGAATCTTACGGAGTGATTGCTGGAAAGGTAAAGCGTTCAGAGATTTACAAAAAGTTATCAGGTTGGGCTATATGATCCTTCAGAGAGATGCTCTTCAATAGAACAGTCACATGTATCCTTGTTGACCACCAGTTAAGCATGAGCTAGCAATGTTATGCAGCTGCTAAATAGACAAATGCTGTCTTCAGATGAAAATAGAATAGAATAGAATAGAATAGAATAGAATAGGAGTTGGAAGGGACCTTGGAGGTCTTCTAGTCCAACCCCCTGCTCAGGCATGAAACCCTATACCATTTCAGACAAATGGTTGTTCAATTTCTTGAACAACCAGTTTTGGTCACCACGATGTAAAAAAGATGCTGAGACTCTAGAAAGAGTACAGAGAAGAGCAACAAAGATGATTAGGGGACTGGAGGCTAAAACATATAAGGAACGGTTGCTGGAATTGGGTATGTCTAGTTTAACGAAGAGAAGGATGAGGGGGGACATGATAGCAGTGTTCCAATATCTCAGGGGCTGCCACAAA